>NC_041382.1:756254369-756254944 GCF_002162155.2 Triticum dicoccoides
CTCGTCGTCCTGCGGGCGGAGGAGGGTGGGCAGCGGAGGAGGGGGCTTACGGGCGGAGGAGGGTGGGCGGCGGAGGAGCTGCAGTGGTGGGGGCGTGGGGGCGTGGGGGCGGCGGCGCACGTAGGGGCGGCGGCGTTGTGGGTCGTCGGGCCAGCGACCGAGGATTGGCGATATGAGATGTGAGATGGGATCGGACGGGGATTGGGGCCGAGATTTTAGTCGGGGGAGGTATAGCAATGGCGCACCACCTAGCGGTGTGCCATAAGTAAGTTTTTTTTTCTGATAGCAATGGCGCATCCTCCTCTGGTGCGCCATTAGTAACTTTTTTTTTCTGACAACAATGGCGCACCCTCCTCTGGTGCGCCATTAGTAACATTTTTTTTCATTATTTCTTGTTGCATCTAATAATTTGTTTTTTTTATCAAATTTGTTATTTTCATGAGGACTAGAACAGAAGATATCATCATTTTTTTTGAAAATATCATCAAATTTGTTTTTTTATTTTTAATTGAAAATATCATCAAATTTGTTATTTGAAGATATCATCAAATTTCTTATTTCAAAATATCATCAAA
>NC_041382.1:756255244-756276204 GCF_002162155.2 Triticum dicoccoides
GGGTGCTCGGCGGCGAGGGGGATCTGGCGAGGGGGATAGCTATCGAGAGGGAGGGGGATCGAGATCTAGTGTCCTCATGAATATTCAATATTTTTCATATTGAATACAATCGATCTTCTATAGGCCCGAGAAATAGTTTTTCATAATACAAAAATATTCATGATATCAAAAAGTGCCCGAGAAATGAAGGCTACAATTTAAATACAATCGATCTTAGCTAGCTATCTGTTCACAATCTTCTTTCCCTTCTTTTTCGCAAATGGAGTTCTTCTATGGAACGGACGTCCTTTAGGTAGGGTGGTCCTGCTTCTTCTTGTGGTGTATGCTGCTACTTCATCGTCGTCGTCATGTTCGATCTTCGGGTTGCCGTACTTGTCGAAGTCTTTCTCATTGGCTACTCCATCCATTCCGATGATTTTCCTTTTGCCTCTCCTCATGACAACACGACTGGGCTTTGACGGATCGGTAATGAAGAAGCATTGGTCCACTTGTGAAGCCAGTACCCATGGCTCATTTTTCGCGGTGACGTTTGCGCCCGCGGTCTTGGATTTGGCTTCGGGTATAACCATGGTGGTGAAATACCGGTCTTCTTTTAGGACGCTCTTGGCCCATCTGACACGGAACATCGGGACCTTCTCTCCAGCGTAGCTCAGCTCCCAGATCTCCTCGATCCTTCGGTAGTATCTGTCTTTGTCGTTACCGGTGTAGGATTCCATCGTTACCCCGGAGTTCTAATAACCATCGCTCTTCATTTCCTTGTCCTCGGTGTAGAATGTGTAGCCGTTGATATCGTACGCCTCATAGGTCATCAGGTTGTGCTCGGCGCCCTGTGACAAGGCGAATATGAGTTGTTCTTCCGCGGAAGAATCCTCATGTAAAGGGTACGACAGAAGCTTCTGCTTGAACCAACGCGTGAAACATGAGTTGTGCTCTTTGAGTATATCTGCGTCCATCCTCTGTTGGCCTCAGTCATTGTACATCTTCTCAATAAAGGTCTTGTGCTCTACCACCCAAGGATCGACCACGTCTATGTGTTGTAGCGCGATTAGGTTTGCTCTTTCAAAGTCGGTGAGTCGACCCTCGAAGTCGACATGCATTTCGCGGCGACCCTCACGGTGTCCCCATCCAGCGAGCCTGCCGAGGTGCCTGTTGACAGGCAGACCAACGGGGTTCTCGATGCCTAGATAATTCGTGCAGTAGGAGATGCACTCTTCGGTCAGAAAGCCTCTGGCTATACTTCCCTCTGGACGTGACATGTTGTGAACGTATCCTTTAATGACACCATTCATCCTTTCGAACGGCATCATGCTGTGCGGGAACGTCGGCCCAAGTTGGATGATATCCTCCACGATATGGACCAGCAGATGCACCATAACGTCGAAGAATGCGGGCGGGAAGTACATCACAAGCTCGCATAGTATCACCATGATCTCTTCCTGTAGCCTTCTGAGTTGCCTCACACCAATCGACTTCCGAGAGATGACGTCGAAAAAGTTGCATAGGCCAAATAGCGTTTCACGGACGTGCACGTCCATGATCCCACGGATTGTAACTGGAAGTATCTGCGTCATCAGCATGTGACAGTCGTGAGACTTCATTCCGCTGAACTTCTGCTTCGCTGGGTCTAGGTATCTGCTTATCTTCCCCGCGTAACCATAAGGAAGTTTTACTCCTAGGAGGCAGGTGAAAAACTGCTCGATCTCCTCCTGACTTAGAGTGAAGCACGCGGGAGGGTAGTCATTTCCGGTCTTCTTGGCCTTTTTGCCTTTGCGACGACTTTCTGTGTCCTGCTTCACCTCATCATCATTATCATCATCATCATTAGCGTGAAGCTCCTGCCTGATGCCCATTGATTTCAAGTCTGCCCTTGCTTTAGGCCCATCTTTGGTCCTCTCTGGCATGTTGAGCAGGGTACCAAGCAGACTCTCGCACACGTTCTTCGTGATATGCATGACATCAAGGCTGTAAGGCACACGGTGGATCTTCCAGTACGGCAAGTCCCAGAAAACAGACCTCGTTTGCCATACCTTCAGCAGCGGCTCTGGCGCCTGTCGCTTCTTTCCCGGCTCTGGCGCCTTTTGCTTCTTTCCCGGCAGTGGGCAGTCTTTCCAATTTTTCAATAGCTCGTCTATTTCCTCGCCGCTCCTCGTACACGGGCGTTTTCGGGGTTCGGTTTCACCATCGAACAGATCCTTGCGTTTCCTCCATGGGTCATCGTCGCGGAGCCACCTTCGATGTCCCATGAACACGGTTTTCGAAGACCCGGGATCTCTATCTAGCTGGCGATACGTTGTGTCATCCATGCACCTTACCCATCCAGAAAATCCGTGGACTACCTGCCCCGCGAGATATCCGTAACCGAGATAGTCGTGCACCGTCGTGAGTAGTGCGGCTGTCATAGGGAAATATTCTTTCTCTGCGGCGTCCCACGTATTGGCTGGCGTTTTCCACAGCGTGTCTAGCTCCTCCTTCAGCAGCCCTAGATACAGATTGATGTCGTTCCCTGGTTGTTTCGGCCCTTCAATTAGCATACTCATGTGAATGTACTTCCTCTTCATGCACAACCAGGGGGGAAGGTTGTACATCCACACAAACATAGGCCAGGTGCTATGTGTGCTTCTCTGGCTGCCAAACGGATTGACTCCATCGGTGCTCGCGCCCAGCACGATGTTCCTTGGATCCTTCCCAAATTCTGGGTATTCGAAGTTCAACGCTTGCCACTGGCTCGCATCCTTAGGGTGACTCAGCATCTTGTCTTTTTTATTTATCTTCGGATCATTTCCATCATCTTCCCGCTTCTTCTCCGCCCTATCTGCGTGCCAACGCAGGAGCTTTGCTACCTTAGGGTCCGTGAAATACCGCTGCAGACGAGGAGTGATCGGAAAGTACCACACCAATTTTCGAGGAGCTTTCTTCCTCTTCTTGTATCGAGTGATGCCGCACACCGGACATATGGTAGACTCCGCGTGCTCGTCCCGATAAATGATACAATTGTTCATGCACACATGGTATTTCACTTGCGGTAAATCCAGAGGACACACGATTTTCTTCGCCTCCTCGAAACTGGTCGGGCACTTGTTCCCCTTGGGAAGACGTTCGTGCCAGAATGACATGTTCTCATCGAAGCATGCGTCGGTCATTTTGTGTTTTACCTTCATCTCCAGAGCCATGAGCGTTACTTTCAGGCGGGTATCCTCGGGCCTGCATCCTTCATACAATGCATTAACCGCGTCTATCTCCAGTTGATCCAGCTTGGCTTTCTCTCGGGTGGCAGCTCTTGCGTTATCCGTCTGCTTGAGAAGCAGCTCTTGAATATGAGGGTCCTGCACCTAGCCTCCATCGTCGTCTGCTCCGGCATCTTCATT
The DNA here is from genome assembly GCF_002162155.2 of Triticum dicoccoides. Classification (NCBI taxonomy): domain Eukaryota; kingdom Viridiplantae; phylum Streptophyta; class Magnoliopsida; order Poales; family Poaceae; genus Triticum; species Triticum dicoccoides. The sequence goes on from NC_041382.1 coordinate 756,258,610, forward strand.
TTCATGATCATGCCCTTCGTCTTGATCTTCCTCATCATCATGTACGACATCTTCTACATGATGACTGTGTACAGCATCACCGTCGTGATCATGTCCTGGAGATTCTTCGTCTTCTCGCCCGCCCTCGCCGCGGTGGTACTTGTGTTGTTGCCCTTCCTCATTTCTTGCCCGGCCCCGGCCATGGACGACTTCATAGTCATCTTCATCACCTTGCCACCGATAGCAATCCATGAAACCACGCAAGAGCAGGTGGTCCCTCACCTGCCCGGAATCCGGGTCCACAATAAGGCTCTTCAGCTTGCATCTTCGACACAGACATCTTATCTCCGTCTCGTTCTTTTGAAGCATCTCGGCCTTCGCGGAGCTTAAAAACCTATTCACGATGCCTTCAGTCATCGTGCGGACCATGGTCGCCTGCGGGGTAGAGCAAAACGATATTTTAGAACCAAGAAAAAATTTGGCATGACCTTCCCTAAAAATAGGACCAAAAAGAATGCATAGTGCCAAAATTCTCGCCGAAACGGAAATGAATCAAAACATTCCGGCAAAATATTGGCAACTATCGCATTTCAAATACTGGTACCTTCAAACACAAACATATATGCAACACCACAAACACATGCAACACCACAAACATACATAGATCTAGCTAGGCCACAAAAAGTGCATGTGCACGTTGTTGGAGCGAGCTAGGGAGAAAAAAAGTAGATCTACATCATGAAGATAGCTTTCCCCTTACTTACCTATCAAAAAAGGTAATTTCACCACTTAGTTTTGATGAATCTATGGTGCAAATGAGGTGAGGAGGAGGAGGCAGCCGAAAGCTTGGAGAAGGAGGTGGAGGGAATGAAGTGGAGAAAGTGAGTGGGTAGGTGTGGGGCTGTCCAAAATATCTTGTTGGGGTCCTAGGTTACTAATGGCGCACCACAAGGGAATGCGCCATTAGTAACCCTGGTTACTAATGGCGCACCTGCAGGCGGTGCGCCATTAGAAGTTTTGCAAAAAAGTAAAAAATATAAATATATATACTAATGGCGCACCGTCTAACAGTGCGCCATTACTAGTTTAAACTAGTAATGGCGCACTGTTAGACGGTGCGCCATTAGTAGTTTTGCAAAAAAAAGAATAAGAAAAAAAATTACAGTAATGGCGCACTCACTGCCAGGTGCGCCATTACTAGTTAGAACTAGTAATGGCGCATTGTCTACCTGATGCGCCATTAGTATGTATGGAAAAATGAAAAAAAATGTAATACTAGTGGCGCACCCTATTTCTGGTGCGCCATTAGTGTCTTCCACACTAATGGCACATCACCACCAGGTGCGCCATTAGTATATAGTAGTGGCGCACTGCTTACCTGGTGCGCCATTAGTATCAATCCTATCTATAGCCCTTTTCCTAGTAGTGGAGTGTCCGAACACCACCGAGGATGTGGGTTTGAGATGCAACTACCCTGCTACCCAAGTGAGTAATCCCATGGCCGAACATGCTGTCCTTTTATTTGTTGGGGAACGTAGCAATAATTCAAAATTTTCCTACGTGTCACCAAGATCAATCTATGGAGTCATCTAGCAACGAGGGAGGAGTGGATCTACATACCCTTGTAGATCGCGTGCGGAAGCGTTCAAGAGAACGGGGTTGATGGAGTCGTACTCGTCGTGATCCAAATCACCGATGATCCTAGCGCCGAACGGACGGCACCTCCGCGTTCAACACACGTACGGAGCAGCGACGTCTCCTCCTTCTTGATCCAGCAAGGGGGAAGGAGAGGTTAATGGAGATCCAGCAGCACGACGGCGTGGTGGTGGAAGTAGCGGGATTCCAACAGGGCTTCGCCAAGCGCTGCGGGAGGAGGGAGGTGTGTCATGGGAGGGAGAGGGAGGCGCCAGGGCTTGGGTATGGTTGCCCTCCCTTCCCCCCACTATATATAGGGCCAAGGGAGAGGGGGAGGGCGCAGCCTTGCCCCTTCCTCCAAGGAAGGGTGCGGCCAAGGGGGGGAGGAGTCCATCCTCCCCAAGGCACCTCGGAGGTGCCTTCCCCCTTTAGGACTCTCCCTTTTCCTCTTCTCTTGGCGCATGGGCCTCTTGGGGCTGGTGCCCTTGGCCCATATAGGCCAAGGCGCACCCCCTACAGCCCATGTGCCCCCCGGGGCAGGTGGCCCCACCCGGTGGACCCCCGGGACCCTTCCGGTGGTCCCGGTACAATACCGGTGACCCCGAAACTTGTCCCGATGGCCGAAATAGCACTTCCTATATATAATTCTTTACCTCCGGACCATTCCGGAACTCCTCGTGACGTCCGGGATCTCATCCGGGACACCGAACAACTTTCGGGTTACCGCATACTAATATCTCTATAACCCTAGCGTCACCGAACCTTAAGTGTGTAGACCCTACGGGTTCGGGAGACATGCAGACATGACCGAGACGTTCTCCGGTCAATAACCAACAGCGGGATCTGGATACCCATGTTGGTTCCCACATGTTCCACGATGATCTCATCAGATGAACCACGATGTCAAGGACTTAATCAATCCCGTATACAATTCCCTTTGTCTAGCGGTACGATACTTGCCCGAGATTCGATCGTCGGTATCCCGATACCTTGTTCAATCTCGTTACCGGCAAGTCTCTTTTACTCGTTTTGTAACACATCATCTCGTGATCAACTCCTTGATCACATTGTGCACATTACGATGATGTCCTACCGAGTGGGCCCAGAGATACCTCTCCGTTTACACGGAGTGACAAATCCCAGTCTCGATTCGTGCCAATCCAACAGACACTTTCGGAGATACCCGTAGTGCACCTTTATAGTCACCCAGTTACGTTGTGACGTTTGGTACACCCAAAGCACTCCTACGGTATCTAGGAGTTGCACAATCTCATGGTCTAAGGAAATGATACTTGACATTAGAAAAGCATTAGCATACGAACTACACGATCTAGTGCTATGCTTAGGATTGGGTCTTGTCCATCACATCATTCTCCTAATGATGTGATCCCGTTATCAACGACATACAATGTCCATGGTCAGGAAACTATAACCATCTGTTGATCAACGAGCTAGTCAACTAGAGGCTTACTAGGGACATGATGTTGTCTATGTATCCACACATGTATCTGAGTTTCCTATCAATACAATTCTAGCATGGATAATAAACGATTATCATGAACAAGGAAATATAATAATAATCAATTTATTATTGCCTCTAGGGCGTATTTCCAACAGTCTCCCACTTGCACTAGAGTCAATAATCTAGTTCACATCGATATGTGCTTAACACTCAAGGTCACATCCCCATGTGACTAACACCCAAAGAGTTTACTAGAGTCAATAATCTAGTTCACATTTACCATGTGATTAACACTCGATGAGTTCTGGGTTTGATCATGTTATGCTTGTGAGAGAGGTTATAGTCAACGGGTCTAAACCTTTCAGATCCGTGTGTGCTTTACAAATCTCTATGTCACCTCCTAGATGCAGCTACCACGTTCTATTTAGAGCTATTCCAAATAACTGTTCTACTTGGAGCTATTCTAAATTGTTGCTCCATTATACGTATCCTGTATCTCTACTCAGAGCTATCCGGATAGGTGTTAAGCTTGCATCGGCGTAACCCTTTACGACGAACTCTTTTACCACCTCCATAATCGAGAAAATTCCTTAGTCCACTAGTTACTAAGGATAACTTTGACCACTGTCCTGTGATCCATTCTTGGATCACTCTTGTACCCCTTGAATGACTCATGGCAAGGCACACTTCAGGTGCGGTACACAGCATAGCATACTGTAGAGCCTATGTCTTAAGCATAGGGGACGACCTTCGTCCTTTCTCTCTATTCTGCCGTGGTCGAGCTTTAAGTCTTAACTTCATACCTTACAACTCAGGCAAGAACTCCTTCTTTGACTGATTCATCTTGAACACCTTCAAGATCATGTCAAGGAATGTGCTCATTTGAAAGTACCATTTAAGCGTTTTGATCTATCCTTATAGATCTTGATGCTCAATGCTCAAGTAGCTTAATCCAGGCTTTCCATTGAAAAACACTTTCCAAATAGCCCTATATGCTTTCCAGAAATTCTACGTCATTTCTGATCAACAATATGTCAACAACATATACTCATCAGAAATTCTATAGTGCTCCCACTCACTTCTTTGGAAATACAAGTTTCTCATAAAATTTGTATGCACCCAAAATCTTTGATCATCATCAAAGCATACATTCCAACTCCGAGATGCTTTCTCCAGTCCTTAGAAGGATTGCTGGAGCTTTGCATACTTATTAGCATCTTTCAGGATTGACAAAACCTTCCGGTTGTATCACATACAACCTTTCCTCAAGAAAATCATCGAGGACACAATGTTTTGACATCCTATCTGCAAGATTTCATAAATAAAGCAATAATCGCTAATATAATTCCAACAGACTCTTAGCATCGCTGCGAGTGAGAAAGTCTCATCATAGTCAACTCCTTGAACTTGTCGGAAAACATCTTAACGACAAGTCGAGCTTTCTCAATGGTGATACATACCATCATTGTCCGTCTTCCTTTTAAAATCCATCTGTACTCAACAGCCTCACGACCATCGAGCTGTTCTGTCAAAGTCTACACTTTGTTTCCATACATGGATCCTATCTCGGATTTTATGGCCTCGAGCCATTTATCGGAATCCGGGCCCACCATCGCTTCTTCATAGCTCGTAGGTTCATTGTTGTCTAGCAACATGACTTCCAAGACAGGATTACGTACCACTCTGAAGTAGTACGCATCCTTGTCATCCCACGAGGTTTGGGAGTGACTTGATCCGAAGTCTCATGATCAATATCATAAGCTTCTACTTCAATTGGTGTAGGTGCCACAGGAACAACTCTTTGTGCCCTGCTATACACTAGTTGAAGTGACGGTTCAATAACCTCATCAAGTCTCCACCATCCTCCCACTCAATTCTTTCGAGAGAAACTTTTCCTCGAGAAAGGACCCGATTCTAGAAACAATCCCTTATTGCTTTTGAATCTGAGACAGGAGGTATACCCAACTGTTTTGGGTGTCCTATGAAGATGCATTTATCCGCTTTGGGTTCGAGCTTATCAGCCTGAAACCTTTTCACATAAGCGTCGCAGCCCCAAACTTTTAAGAAATGACAGCTTAGGTTTCTATAAACCATAGTTCATACGGTGTCATCTCATCGGAATTACGTGGTGCCCTATTTAAAGTGAATGTGGTTGTCTCTAATACCTAACCCATAAACTATCGTGATAATTCGATAAGAGACATCATGGTATGCATCATATCCAATAGGGTGCAGTTATGATGTTCGGACACACCATCACACTATGGTGTTCCAGGCTGTATCAGTTGTGAAACAATTTCCACAATGTCTTAATTCTGTGCCAAACTCGTAATTCAGATATTCATCTCTATGATCATATCATAGATACTTCATCCTCTTGTCACAACGATCTTTCAACTTCACCCTGAAATTACTTGAACCTTTCAATAATTCAGACTCGTGATTCATCAAGTAAATATACTCAACATCTACTCAAATCATCTATGAAGTAAGAACATAACGATATCCACTACACGCCTCAGCACTCATTGGACTGCACACATCAAAATGTATTACTTCCAACAAGTTGCTTTCCAGTTCCATTTTACTGAAACCGAGGCTTTCAGTCATCTTGCCCATGTGGTATGATTTGCATGTCTCAAGTGATTCAAAAAATCAAGTGAGTCCAAACGGTCCATTTGCATGGAGTTTCTTCATGCATAAACACCAATAGACATGGTTCGCATGTCTCAAACTTTTCAAAAAACGAGTGAGCCCAAAGATCCATCAACATGGAGCTTCTTCATGCGTTTTATACTAATATGACTTAAGTGGCAGTGCCACAAGTAGGTGGTACTATCATTACTATCTTATATCTTTTGGCATGAACATGTGTATCACTACGATCGAGATTCAATAAACTATTCATTTTAGGTGCAAGACCATTGAAGGTATTATTCAAATAAATAGAGTAACTATTATTCTCTTTAAATGAATAACCGTATTGCGATAGTCATAATCCAATCATGTCTATGCTCAACGCAAACACCAAATATCAATTATTCAGGTTTAACACCAATCTCGATGGTAGAGGGAGCGTGCGATCCTTGATCATATCAACATTGGAGACACTTCCAACACATATCGCCAGCTCACCTTTAGCTAGTCTCTGTTTATTCCGTAGCTTTTATTTTGAGTTACTAACACTTAGCAACCGAACCGGTATCTAATACCCTGGTGCTACTAGGAGTACTAGTAAAGTACACATCAACACAATGTATATCCAATATACTTCTATCGACCTTGCCAGCCTTCTAATCTACCAAGTATCTAGGGTAATTCTGCTCCAGCGGCTGTTCCCCTTATTATAGAAGCACTTGGTCTCGGGTTTGGGTTCAACCTTGGGTTTCTTCACTAGAGCAGCAGCTAAATTGCCGTTTCATGAAGTATCCCTTCTTGCCCTTGCCCTTCTTGAAACTAGTGGTTTCACCAACCATCAACAATTGATGCTCCTTCTTGATTTCTACTTTTGCGGTGTCAAACATCGCAAATATTTCAAGGATCATCATATATGTCCCAGATACATTATAGTTCATCACGAAGCTCTAGCAGCTTGGTGGTAATGACTTCGGAGAAACATCATTATCTGATCTGGAAGATCAACTCCCACTCGATTCAAATGATTGTTGTACTCAGACAATCTGAGCACAAGTTCAACAATTGAGCTTTTCTCCCTTAGTTTGCAGGCTAAGAAAATCGTCGGAGGTCTTATACCTCTTGACGTGGGCACGAGCCTAAAATCCCAATTTCAGCCCTCGAAACATCTCATATGTTTCGCGACGTTTCAAAACGTCTTCGGTGCCTCAACTCTAAGCCGTTTAACTGAACTATCACGTAGTTATCAAAATGTGTATGTCAGATGTTCGCAACATCCATAGACAACGTTTGAGGTTCAGCACACTGAGCGGTGCATTAAGGACATAAGCCTTCTATGAAGCAATGAGGACAAACCTCAGTTTACGGACCTAGTCCGCATAATTACTACTATCAACTTTCAACTAAATTTTCTCTAGGAACATATCTAAACAGTAGAACTGAAGCTCGAGCTACGACATAATTTGCGAAGACCTTTTGACTATGTTCAGGATAATTAAGTTCATCTTGTGAACTCCCACTCAGATAGACATCCCTCTAGTCATCTAAGTGATTACATGATCCGAGTCAACTAGGCCGTGTCCGATCATCACGTGAGACGGACTAGTCATCATCGGTGAACATCTTCATGTTGATCGTATCTACCATACGACTCATGCTCGACCTTTCGGTCTCTTGTGTTCCGAGGCCATGTCTGTACATACTAGGCTCGTCAAGTCAACCTAAGTGTTTCGCGTGTGTTCCGAGGCCATGTCTGTACATGCTAGGCTCGTCAACACCCGTTGAATTGAACGTAAGAATCTATCACACCCGATCATCACGTGGTGCTTCGAAACACGAACTGTCGCAACGGTGCACAGTTAGGGGGAACACTTTCTTGAAATTTTAACAAGGAATCATCTTATTTACTACCGTCGTTCTAAGCAAATAAGATGTATAAACATGATAAACATCACATGCAATCAAATAGTGACATGATATGGCCAATATCATATTGCTCCTTTTGATCTCCATCTTCAGGGCTCCATGATCATCATCGTCACCGGCATGACACCATGATCTCCATCATCATGATCTCCATCATCGTGTCTTCATGAAGTTGTCACGTCATCTATTACTTCTACTACTATGGCTAACGCTTTAGCAATAAAGTAAAGTAATTACATGACGTTTATATTGACACACAGGTCATAAATAAATAAAGACAACTCCTATGGCTCCTGCCGGTTGTCATACTCATCGACATGCAAGTCGTGATTTCTATTACAAGAACATGATCAATCTCATACATCACATATATCATTCATCACATCCTTTTGGCCATATCACATCACATAGCATACCCTGCAAAAACAAGTTAGACATCCTCTAATTGTTGTTTGCATGTTTTACGTGGCTGCTATGGGTTTCTAGCAAGAACGTTTCTTACCTACGCAAAACCACAACGTGATATGCCAATTGCTATTTACCCTTCATAAGGACCCTTTTCATCGAATCCGTTCCGACTAAAGTGGGAGAGATAGACACCCGCCAGCCACCTTATGCAACTAGTGCATGTCAGTCGGTGGAACCAGTTTCACGTAAGAGTACGTGTAAGGTCGGTCCGGGCCGCTTCATCCCACGATGCCGTCGAAAACAAGATTGTACTAGTAACGGTAAGCATATTGAACAATATCAACGCCCACAACTACTTTGTGTTCTACTCGTGCATAGAATCTACGCAATAGACCTAGCTCATGATGCCACTGTTGGGGAACGTAGCAATAATTCAAAATTTTCCTACGTGTCACCAAGATCAATCTATGGAGTCATCTAGCAACGAGGGAGGAGTGGATCTACATAACCTTGTAGATCGCGCACGGAAGCGTTCAAGAGAACGGGGTTGATGGAGTCGTACTCGTCGTGATCCAAATCACCGATGATCCTAGCGCCGAACGGACGGCACCTCCGCGTTCAACACACATACAGAGCAGCGACTCTCCTCCTTCTTGATCCAGCAAGGGGGAAGGAGAGGTTAATGGAGATCCAGCAGCATGACGGCGTGGTGGTGGAAGTAGCGGGATTCCAACAGGGCTTCGCCAAGCGCTGCGGGAGGAGGGAGGTGTGTCATGGGAGGGAGAGGGAGGCGCCAGGGCTTGGGTATGGTTGCCCTCCCTTCCCCCCACTATATATAGGGCCAAGGGAGAGGGGGAGGGCGCAGCCTTGCCCCTTCCTCCAAGGAAGGGTGTGGCCAAGGGGGGGGGAGGAGTCCATCCTCCCCAAGGCACCTCGGAGGTGCCTTCCCCCTTTAGGACTCTCCCTTTTCCTCTTCTCTTGGCGCATGGGCCTCTTGGGGCTGGTGCCCTTGGCCCATATAGGCCAAGGCGCACCCCCTACAGCCCAAGTTCCCCCCCGGGGCAGGTGGCCCCACCCGGTGGACCCCCGGGACCCTTCCGGTGGTCCCGGTACAATACCGGTGACCCCGAAACTTGTCCCGATGGCCGAAATAGCACTTTCTATATATAATTCTTTACCTCCAGACCATTCCGGAACTCCTCGTGACGTCCGGGATCTCATCCGGGACTCCGAACAACTTTCGGGTTACAGCATACTAATATCTTTATAACCCTAGCGTCACCGAACCTTAAGTGTGTAGACCCTACGGGTTCGGGAGACATGCAGACATGACCGAGACATTCTACGGTCAATAACCAACAGCGGGATCTGGATACCCATGTTGGTTCCCACATGTTCCACGATGATCTCATCGGATGAACCACGATGTCAAGGACTTAATCAATCCCGTATACAATTCCCTTTGTCTAGCGGTACGATACTTGCCCGAGATTCGATCGTCGGTATCCCGATACCTTGTTCAATCTCGTTACCGGCAAGTATCTTTTACTCGTTTCATAACACATCATCCCGTGATCAACTCCTTGACCACATTGTGCACATTATGATGATGTCCTACCGAGTGGGCCCAGAGATACCTCTCCGTTTACACGGAGTGACAAATCCCAGTCTCGATTCGTGCCAACCCAACAGACACTTTCGGAGATACCCGTAGTGCACCTTTATAGTCACCCAGTTACGTTTTGACGTTTGGTACACCCAAAGCACTCCTACGGTATCCGGGAGTTGCACAATCTCATGGTCTAAGGAAATGATACTTGACATTACAAAAGCATTAGCATTCGAACTACACGATCTAGTGCTATGCTTAGGATTGGGTCTTGTCCATCACATCATTCTCCTAATGATGTGATCCCGTTATCAACGACATCCAATGTCCATGGTCAGGAAACCATAACCATCTGTTGATCAACGAGCTAGTCAACTAGAGGCTTACTAGGGACATGATGTTGTCTATGTATCCACACATGTATCTGAGTTTCCTATCAATACAATTCTATCATGGATAATAAACGATTATCATGAACAAGGAAATATAATAATAATCAATTTATTATTGCCTCTAGGGCATATTTCCAACATTATTCATCATGACATCATTCTAAAAAATCACTCTTTGACCAGGACTGGATAACAAATGCGCAGATGATCAGGTGTCCGGCCCCCCTTCCTGAAGGCTTGGACAATCCAGTACTTGACAAAATGCTCGAGCCGACGTCTTATCAAGTGCCCTCAAAGGAAGATTGTCGGTGTCAAAACCGGCGGACCTCGGGTAGGGGGTCCCGAACTGTGCGTCTAAGGTGGATGGTAACAGGAGGGAGGGGACACGATGTTTTACCCAGGTTTGGGCCCTCTTGATGGAGGTAAAACCCTACGTCCTGCTTGATTAATATTGATGATATGGGTAGTACAAGAGTAGATCTACCACGAGATCAAGGAGGCTAAACCCTAGAAGCTAGCCTATGGTATGATTGTTGTATATGATCTATCGACTAGCCTGGCCTCGGTTTATATAATGCACTAGAGGCCTAGGATAACAAGAGTCCTAGCCGAATACGCCGGTGGGGAGGAGTCCTTGTCTTGATCGCCAAGTCTTGTGGAATATTCCTTGTATGCGGCAGCTGTCTGAACTGGCCCATGAGTATACGGCCATGGGGGTCCTCGGCCCAATCTAATAGATCGGGAGATGACGTGGTGAGTACCCCCTAGTCCAGGACACCGTCAAAGATGAAGGGGGAAATAAAGAGGCCGAAAGCGGGCCTCACTCGCTACTCGTCCCAACAAAGAGGATTAGCGCCTTCGCGAGGCAGGATAACCAGGGGGAAGAATCTGACATTCTCTCTCCCCGGGGAAGGAAGAGGACTACCTCTGAAGATCCGGAAACTAAGGTTTCCAAGCGAGAGAAGAAATCTTCGCCAGAGGGTCCTGCCTCGGAAGGTATTCTTGCCGCACATTGTCCGGGCGAGGATCAGCCCTCTACCGAGCTGTAAGTAATCAAAAAGTACTTAATAATAAAAATATCCTACCTTACTTCCGAAGACAATAACCGATGCTTATAAATTGTAGTCCGGATCGTAGCCCTTCTCGACAGAGTTTGTCTTCGGGGGCTTCTTCCGGAGATGATGGAGAGCGAAACGCCTCCTCCTGACACCCCGCCTCCGGAGGCAGGCGACCCTGAAGTGTCGTCGCGACGGGTATCTCCTGATCCGCCCAGGCCAGAGGATAACTCTTTGGCTACCCGAAATCCTCAGTATCCGGCTCCTAAGGAGAGCGACGGCAAGAGTCCGGAACTGTACAGAGTGCGTTCGGACGCACTGAGGGGTCTTTTGGGGCAAGCGTCCGTCTTAGAAGTGCATCGTGCGCTGATGGGCACGGTAATTGAAAAGATTTCATCCGCTGAAAACAGATTGCATGAAGCTTTTATGAGTCTACTAAAAGGCTTTGAGGTACGTGAAATAGTGTATGTTTTTGATAGTTGATACGTCCATTTTGCATCATGCTTTTATATCGATACTTATTGCATTATGGGCTGTTATTTCACATTATGTCACAATACTTATGGCTATTCTCTCTTATTTTACAAGGTTTACATAAGGAGGGAGAATGCCGACAGCTGGAATTCTAGGCTGGAAAAGGAGCAAATATTAGAGACCTATTCTGCACAACTCCAAAAGTCCTGAAACTCCACGGAACACCTTATAATAAATAATGAAAAATCCTTGCCAAAGATGAAGACCACGGGGCCCACACCCTGCTCACGAGGGTGGGGGCGCGCCCCCTACCTCGTGGGCCCCCGGGTGGCTCTCCAATGACCATCTTCTGCTATATGAAGTCTTTCGTCGAGAAAAAAAATAAGAAGCAACCTTTTGGGATGAAACTCCACCGCCACGAGGCGGAACCTTGGCGGATCCAATCTAGAGCTCCGGCAGAGCTGTTCTGCCGGGGAAACTTCCCTCCCGGAGGGGGAAATCATCTCCATCGTCATCACGAACGCTCCTCTCATCGGGAGAGGGCAATCTCCATCAACATCTTCATTAGCACCATCTCATCTCAAAACCGTAGTTCATCTCTTATATCCAATTCTTGTCTCCAAGTCCGGGATTGGTGCTAGTAGGTTGCTAGTAGTGTTAATTACTCCTTGTAGTTGATGCTAGTTGGTTTAATTGGTGGAAGATCATATGTTCAGATCCTATATGCATATTAATACCCCTCTGGTTATGAAATATGTTTATGCTTTGTGAGTAGTTACGTTTGTTCCTGAGGACAAGGGAGAAGTCTTGCTATTAGTAGTCATGTGAATTTGGTATTCGTTTGATATTTTGATGAGATGTATGTTGTCTAGCCTCTAGTGGTGTTATGTGAACGTCGACTACATAACACTTCACCATTATTTGGGCCTAGAGGAAGGCATTGAGAAGTAATAAGTAGATGATGGGTTGCTAGAGTGACAGAAGCTTAAACCCTAGTTTATGCGTTGCTTCGTAAGGGGCTGATTTGGATCCATATGTTTCATGCTATGGTTAGGTTTACCTTAATACTTTTGTTATAGTTGCGGATGCTTGCAATAGAGGTTAATCATAAGTGGGATGCTTGTTCAAGTAAGAACAGCACCCAAGCACCGGTCCACCCACATATCAAATTATCAAAAGTACCAAACGCGAATCATATGAACGTGATGAAAACTAGCTTGATGATATTCCCATGTGTCCTCGGGAGCGCTTTTCTCTATATAATAGTTTGTCCAGGCTTGTCCTTTCCTACAAAAAGGATTGGGCCACCCTGATGCACTTTATTTACTTTTGTTACTTGTTGCTCATTACAAATTATCTTATCAAAAAACTATTTGTTACCACTTATTTAAGTACATGCAGAGAATACCTTGCTGAAAACTGCTTGTCATTTCCTTCTGCTCCTCGTTGGGTTGGACACTCTTACTTATCGAAAGGACTACGATAGATCCCCTATACTTGTGGGTCATCAAGACTCTTTTCTGGCGTCGTTGCTGGGGAGTGAAGCGCCTTTGGTAGGTGGAATTTGGTAAGGAAAAATTTATATAGTGTGCTGAAATTTACTGTCACTTGTTACTATGGAAAGTAATACTCTGAGGGGCTTGTTCGGGGTATCTTCACCCCGACCAGTAGATCAAAGAGTTGCTCCTCAACCTACTGAACCTACTGAAAATTAAAATGCTTGCTTTGAAGTTCCTTCAGGTATAATGGAAAAACTGCTAGATAATCCTTTTTAGGAGATGGAACAAAACATCCTGATGAACATCTAATATATGTGGATGAAGTTCGTGGATTATTTAAGCTTGCAGGTGTACCTGGAGATGTTGTTAAGAAGAAGGTCTTCCCCTTATCTTTGAGGGGAGATGCATCAACATGGTATAGGCTATGTGATGATATGAGGTCTTGGAATTACAAACGATTGAAATTGGAATTTCATCAGAAGTTTTATCCTATGCATCCTGTTCATCGTGATCGCAATTATATATATAATTTTTGGCCTCGCGAAGGAGAAAGCATCACTGAAGCTTGGGGGAGGCTTAAGTCAATGTTATATTCATGCCCCAATCATGAGCTCTCAAGAGAAATGATTATTCAAAATTTGTATGCTCGGCTTTCTGGTAACAATCGCACCATGCTTGATACTTCTTGTACTGGCTCCTTTATGATGAAGACTATTGAATTCAAATGGGATTTATTGGAAAGAATTAGACGCAACTCTGAAGATTGGGACCTCGACAATGGTAAGGAGTCAGGTATGACACCTAGTTTTGATTGTGTTAAATCTTTTATGGATACCGATATTTTCCATAAGTTTAGCACTAAATATGGACTTGATTCTGAGATAGTAGCTTTTTTCTGTGAATCTTTTGCTACTTATGTTGATCTCCCCAAGGAGAAGTGGTTTAAATATCATCCTCCCATAGAAGTAAAAGTAGATGCACCTATTAAAGTTGAAGAAAATACTATCACTTATAATGATCCTATTGTTCCTACTTCTTATGTTGAGAAACCACCTTTCCCTGTTAGAATAAAGGATCATGCCAAAGCTTCAACTGTGGTTCGTAAAAGAAATATTAAAACATATACACCTCCTGAGCAAGTTAAAGTTGAACCTAATATTGCTATTGTTAAAGACCTCTTGTCTAATAATATAGATGGGCATGTTATTTACTTCTGTAATGAAACTGCTACAATTGCTAAACCCCGTGATACAGATAAACCTAGACCCGTGGTAGGCATGCCTGCTATTTCTGTTAAAATAGGAGATCATTGTTATCATGGCTTATGTGATATGGGTGCTAGTGCTAGTGCAATACCTATTGACTTATACAAAGAAATTATGCATGACATTGCACCTGTTGAGTTAGAAGAAATTGATGTCACTATTAAACTTGCTAATAGAGATACTATATCACCAATGGGAATTGTTAGAGATATTGAAGTCTTGTGTGGGAAAACTAAATATCCTGCTGATTTTCTTGTTCTTGGTTCCCCACAAGATAGCTTTTGTCCCATTATATTTGGTAGACCCTTCTTGAATACTGTTAATGCTACCATAGATTGCACAAGGGATGTTGTTACTGTTGGCTTAGATGATATGACTCATGAATTTAATTTCTGTAAATTTAGTAAACAACACCGTGAAGAAGAATTGCCTAGTAAGGATGAAATTATTGGTCTTGCTTCTATTGCCGTACCTCCTAGTGATCCTTTAGAACAATATTTGCTAGACCATGAGAATGATATGTTTATGAATGAAAGAAGGGAAATAGATGAAGTATTCTTTAAACAGGAACCTATTCTGAAACACAATTTGCCTGTTGAAATCCTAGGGGATCCCCCTCCACCTAAGGGTGATCCCGTGTTTGAGCTTAAACCGTTGCCTGATAATCTTAAATATGCTTATCTTGATGAAAAGAAGATATATCCTGTTATTATTAGTGCTAACCTTTCAGAGCATGAAGAAGAAAGATTATTGAAAACTCTGAAGAAGCACTGTGCTGCTATTGGATATACTCTTGATGATCTTAAGGGCATTAGTCCCACTCTATGTCAACATAAAATAAATTTGGAAGGAGATGCCAAACCAGTTCGTGATCCTCAACGATGTCTGAATCCTAAAATGAAAGAAGTGGTAAGAAAAGAAATACTTAAGCTTCTAGAGGCAGGTATAATTTATCCCGTTGCTGATAGTCAGTGGGTAAGTCCTGTTCATTGTGTCCCTAAGAAGGGAGGTATTGCTGTTGTTCCTAATGATAAATATGAATTGATTCCACAAAGAATCATTACATGTTATAGGATGGTAATTGATTCCCGCAAATTAAATAAAGCTACTAAGAAAGATCATTACCCTTTACCTTTTATCGATCAAATGCTAGAAAGATTATGCAAACATACACATTATTGCTTTCTAGATGGTTATTCTGGTTTCTCTCAAATACCTGTGTCGGCTAAAAATCAATCAAAGACTACTTTTACATGCCCTTTTGGTACTTTTGCTTATAGACGTATTCCTTTTGTTTTATGTAATGCACCTGCTACCTTTCAAAGATGCATGATGGCTATATTCTCTGACTTTTGTGAAAAGATTTGTGAGGTTTTCATGGACGACTTTTCCATCTATGGATCTTCTTTTGATGATTGCTTGAGCAATCTTGATCGAGTTTTGCAGAGATGTGAAGAAACTTATCTTGTCTTGAATTGGGAAAAGTGCCACTTTATGGTTAATGAAGGGATTGTCTTGGGGCATAAAGTTTCTGAAAGAGGTATTGAAGTTGATAAAGCCAAGGTTGATGCTATTGAAAAGATGCCATGTCCCAAGGACATCAAAGGTATAAGAAGTTTCCTTGGTCACGCCAGATTTTATAGGAGGTTCATTAAGGACTTCTCAAAAATTTCTCGGCCTCTGACTAATTTATTACAAAAAGATATACCATTTGTCTTTGATGATGATTGTGTAGAAGAATTTGAAATAGTTAAGAAAGCATTAATCTCTGCACCTGTTGTTCAGCCACCTGATTGGAATTTACCCTTTGAAATTATGTGTGATGCTAGCGATTATGTTGTAGGTGCTGTTCTAGGGAAAAGAGTTGATAAGAAATTAAATGTTATCCATTATGCTAGTAAGACTCTAGACAATGCTCAACGAAATTATGCTACTACTGAAAAAGAACTTTTAGCAGTTGTATTTGCTTGTGATAAGTTCAGATCTTATATTGTTGATTCTAAAGTAACTATCCACACTGATCATGCTGCTATTAAATATCTTATGGAGAAGAAAGATGCTAAACCTAGACTTATTAGATGGGTTCTCTTGTTACAAGAATTTGACTTGCATATTGTTGATAGAAAAGGAGCTGAGAACCCCATTGCAGACAACTTATCTAGGTTAGGGAACGTTCTTGATGACCCACTACCTATTGATGATAGCTTTCCTGATGAACAATTAAATGTCATAAGTACTTCTCGTAGTACTGCTTGGTATGTTGATTATGCTAATTACATTGTTGCTAAATTCATATCACCTAGCTTCACATACCAACAAAAGAAAAAGTTATTCTATGATTTGAGACATTACTTTTGGGATGACCCACATCTTTATAAAGAAGCAGTAGATGGTGTTATTAGACGTTGTGTACCTGAGCATGAACAGGAACAGATCCTACGCAAGTGCCACTCCGAAACTTATGGAGGACACCACGCGGGAGATAGAACTGCACATAAGGTATTGCAATCCAGTTTTTATTGGCCTACTCTCTTCAAGGATGCCTGTAAGTTTGTCCTATCTTGTTATGAATGTTAAAGAATTGGTAATATTAGTAGACGTCAAGAAATGCCTATGAATTATTCATGTGTTATTAAACCATTTGATGTTTGGGGCTTTGATTATATGGGACCCTTTCCTGCCTCTAATGGATATACACATATTTTAGTTGCTGTTGATTATGTTACTAAGTGGGTAGAAGCTATTCCAACTAGTAGCGCTGATCATAACACTTCTATCACTACAAAAAAGACACATCCGTGACATTTTGGGCCGAAGGAAATTTTCTTCTGTCATACATATGACACTTCTATGACGATAATTGTGACAAAACCCGGTATCATCATAGATGTGGTGGGCTCCTACTTCTATGACAAAAAATCATGACAGAAAATGGGCTTTTCGTCCTGGGCGGGCCAGAGACGCAGCTGCATGACATTCTTTGGGCCGTCCATGACAGAAAAAACCATGGTAGAAGCGAGGGGGAGGAAAATTTCGGGGAGTTCCCGGTTACGGTGGGAGGTCGGGGGCCGAGCGATGCGCGTTTCTCTCGTACACGTACGCGCGTGTGTGTGAGGCATTGGCTCTAACTAAACCTGAGCGAGGCGTTGGGCTCTAACTGAACCCGAGCGATTGCACTGCAGGCTACGCGTTACTGAACCCCAGCGATCGATCGATGGCTGTTAACTGAACCCGATCGAGCGATTCCTTCGCTACTG
>NC_041382.1:756276580-756328751 GCF_002162155.2 Triticum dicoccoides
TGCCCGTGGAGGGGTGGATGAACAGGACCCTGTGGTGTCGAGGGCTGGATGAACAGTAGACGGTGGAGGGGTGGTTGAATAGGACCCCGTGGTGTGGAGGGCTGGATGAACAGTAGACGGTGGAGGGGTGGTTGAACAGTAGCCGGTGGAGTAGCGCGCGGTGGAGGCTGGATGAACAGGAGCCCGTGGAGGCTGGAGGAGGTCGACGGTGGAGATGAACAGTATCCCGTGGAGTCCCGTTTTGCGGTATGCCACGCCCCTCCCGATGAACAGGACCCCCGTTTCGACCGTAGCGCTCCAACACTAGTCCGTTTCCTCCGTTTTGCGGTACGCCACACCCCTCCCGATCAACAGGACCCCGTTTCGACCGTAGGCTACAACAAAACAGACTTTAAGTAACACAATCATGTAACGCATACAAAAATGTGTGACAAGGTAATTTCTAGTAACATCTCATTTTGTGTTGGATGGCAGACAGTAACACATACTATATAAGGTCCCAAAATGGGTTACAGAGATATTTAACAATAACATATAAATATGTGTTAGTATCATTGTGTTACATATGTTCTAAAATAGTAACATATATGTATGTGTTGGTGGTATATGTTACGAACTTTACGATTAGTAACACATAATCATGAGTTGATCATAGTGTTACAAGTTATATTATATGGGGAAATAGAAATACTGAAATCAACTATATACAAAGATCACCAATACCTTCACACATAGAGCCCACGTGCCAATGTGTTTTTTTTGTATAAATACATTTTTATATTGGTAAATAAAGTTTTCATTCTTTGGGCAATATGGTACAAAAACAATACAGTTTGGTACTAAATACTCGTACAGAACTATTTCGATATGGTTGAAGTGAATATCATATTAACCATACTTTTACGCAGTTTTTTGATGACTTGATGACCATAAATGCAAATGTACACTTTAAAATGATCATGTCAAATTAACAATTTAACATCGGTACTCACGAAGGAGTGGAAGACCAACAGCAAATGATTGCACTTTTGAACATGGTTTTAAAAACCATACTGGATCGCTGGTCCGACTAAAACCCGGAATCGAGGCCTCATTTGATTTTTTTAGGTGCGCCAGTCTTTAGCTAAAAGCTAGTAATAAAATAACAAGAAAATCATGTATAAACTAGGAATTGAACAATTGACCTTCAAGCACCGCACGTCCAACAGCCCTACCAACTAGGCTAGCCACGGTTTGTGATTCCATAGTGGATTATAACCAATAAATGGTTCATTTGATTAGAGGTCAATTATTTTTAAATAACTTAAATATTCCAGTTTTTTGTCGCTATTGAACGCGTTGAACCGGCAGTCCGACCGATAAAAACCTGAACCGGTAGCCTCAACGGTTTAACTGTCAGTCCAATTTTTTAAAGTAGGCTTAAGAATTGTAGAGCCGTACAACTATAGCATCAATCAACCACTAAACAACAGTCTAGTAGACCAGTATTGTACTAGCATGAAACCGAAAAAAGAACATTGTTCCAGTGCTAGTAATATTTTATTTCAGAAGAACACGGACACACTCCAGCCAGTACAGCCTTTTTTCAGAAGAACACCCACACACTGGAACCAACACAACACAAGAATTGTCTGTAGCAGTAAGCAAACAAGCAGTAGTTAGGCAGTGTACATCGCCTAGTTGACCGGGTGGCAAGATGGCTTGGGGTCAGCTGTAAGTGCAAGCACAAAAATCACACACGCACAAGGCCTAGCACCTAGCTGCAAGTGCAAGCCACAGAAGTCACACACACAAAGGCTGGTTTACAACAACAAAGAAGAAACCATTGAATCAGACGTCCAGGTTTTGACACGAAACAAAAATCCCAAATTAATCAAAACGTCAATTTCGAACAACATAAGCTTAGTTTACAAGACGGTAAATCTAACATAAATTGTATCTATCTCCAATGACAATCTGTCATACATGAAGCTTAACTTAGTAACAATTTTCTGAAATTTTCTAAGCTTCATGTTTGAAGAGCAAAAACTATGCAAACATATAAAAGTCCACTAAAAGAACACATAGCTTCATCTGCTAGTTTAGAACAATCCTTCACCTTCACTTGCAAAAATTTCCTGCAAAATAAGATTCACTGAAGCTCATGAGCAGAAGTTCATTATAAATCAGAAGAGTCAGGTTATTTTCAATACATATATGGACTGTAATTATAATATATTGTCAACTTAGTGCTTTATGATAGAACATGAGATTTCTTAGTTGGTGGTAAGTTCATATTTGTCAAGTACATATAACATGTATGATCCAGCACACATACGCTTAATTGCACAAACTAGACAGAAACACAAGATGGCCTCCCCTGGACGGCTGGGGTCCGCTTGACCAGCAGGCAGCACAGCGGTGGCGCGGCCGCACGAGGAGGCATCGGAGTGTCCGTCCTGGGCTCCTGGCGGCGCGGGGCGGCGTCGCCGTGCCGTGCAAGGGCGGCGGCGGAAGGGGCGGTGGCGCCCTATAGTGGAAGGGGCGGCGGCGGAAGGGGGCGAAAGTGTCCACCGATTCGGGGGAAAACCCCTAGATTATCCACATGAAAATAAATCAGACGATGGGCTTTTGGACCGGTTCGCTCGCTTTTTTACCAAAAAAAATCATGCACGGACCGGTCCATGAAGATTAGCCAATTGCCAATGTCACCGGTTCCGGTTTTTCTCGGTCCTGTCCTTTTTTCAAACTATAATCCAAGGTAATAGTGGGGCGGCTGCGATGTCCCATACTCCCGACGGTTGTCTGTCTTCTTTTGTTAGTTGACTTGACTGGCCGGTGTAAAATCAATCTGTTACCTCCTGGGTCATAGGATCACGTAGCGACACTACTCACTGGTCATTGCAACATCATCGTGCCCATCGTTGTTGTTGTGGCAACCGGCTGTCACCCTCTCGCATCACTGTCATTGCAACATCGTCGGCGGTCGGTCACATCTCAAGCATCCCATCGACACCACTTTGTAGCACCACCACATGTGTTCTCAGCACCCATCCAAAGTCGCCCACCACGATGGTCACAACTTTATCCCATGCCGATCGTAGCTCTCATGGGCACTCACATGGGAGTGACATGATCTTGGTCGAGGCAATCGATCAGGAGCAAGATCTCCCCATATTCTCTGTCGGCCTGTTGCCATGGAGGGGAAGGAAGGAGGAGACTGGATCAATGTGCCAGCCTCTCAGATCCATCGTTCCAAGGTTTTTGAAGGTTGCTTCGGATGTCCATTGTTCAACCATGTGCGTTGCTACGTCATTCTTCATGAGCAATAGATTAGTTTCTTTTGTTGGGAGTAGGTGTGGTTCCATATTGTCCAACGCTAGCGAGAGCTATGATGACACCACAACAAGGAGTCCATCTATGATAGTTTCGTCGAGGTCTATTCCGATCACTGCTACCAATGTTCACCATCATCTGTGGTTAGTACAACCATCGTGGCCGAGGTTCTGGGTGCCGCTAGCTCTCGCGAGGTAGAGAAGCATATGCTCCATTTGGCCGGCGGGATAACAGATCAAGGACACAAATGAATATCATGAGTTGTCGTCAACCTCAATGTTTTTAATATGAACTGGATCGTAACCTCATGCTTAAAGTACCTTGACCAGACAACATCACAATTAAACTTATAGTTTGATCTCTTGTAAGCAAGGGTACACAACACACGTCCTCTTTTTGCCCAAATTAAACTAAATGTCTTAATTCCGCCTCGCCAATTTTATCACAACATGACTCAGTGAATATAAAAGCAAATGTTGATTCTGAATCACAGCCGCCCTCCGGGAACAGTGTCGCTCCCATTGCAACAGCGACATCGCTCCCAAGGACGTGGCAACGCCACGCGTTGGTCACGACAACAACATCGCCCATCGTCGCCGCTCCGGCAACTGACCGACGATTGTCATGACAACACCGGTGTGCCCATCGTTCCACATCAGGATATCCCGGTCACAACAGCGCTAGTGCCCATGGCAGACCCTCCCCTGCACTCCCATGAGACTCTGTTATATGTTATCTTGCACATGTTATGTAAATACACATGAAAATGCAAATCATAACTTTATGCTGGTCTATCGTCGCCAACGCTTCTTCTCCAGCAAGCGTTGAGAAGCAAGTGGGGAGCGTCTTGTATAGTTTTGTGCCGTCTACTACTGATTAGCGTGGTGGTGACAATTTCCAAAAATTGCTTGTTTCGGCACTGATTTGGGGATGCAGGCAGGCAAATTCGGTGTTCTTCATCAATTTTGTTGGCTGAAGACATCGAATTTGAGGCCCAAGGTGCACGGGGTAGAACCCCGGCCGAGGCTCCACAGCGATATGTAATATGTTGTTTTGCGGTGGTGCTTTCTTCGGCTCACAAAGCAGTGATGCGATGGTGCTCCGAGGGCTGTTCAGCGCGTGGTGTTTGTCTCCTACTCCTCCGGCGACGGTGTTACTGGTGGATGGTGACAGGCAAAGATTTGGTTATGCAATCACCCCCTCAATGATTTATTTGTAAATTTCTTTTATGTGAGGGTGTTTTTTTGCTTATGTGCCCTGACGGTTGTCCTTGGAATTGTCTAGTGTGAACTACGTGTGTTGTAACTTCCAACACTATATTATAGACACGTGGTTTCCTTAAAAAAGTCATTACTATTTAACTATATTTAATTTCCCTCTCAATAATAAATAAATAGTAAAATATGCTCCATTTTTTATGAAAAGAAAAACATTTAAGATAATTTCCATGCCAAACCAATTATCCTCCAGTTCTGCATGGACAAAAAAAGTACTCCTAGATCCAAATTTGCCTTGTTTTTTCTCCTGGCACTAAATCTCTAATATTCCCGCTTACTTTTCCCTCCAAACCAACAAAAGGCTAAATAAACTGGGTCTCAAATCTCATCTACATCCAGCCCAGCCGCCATCTCTCCGCCCTCCAACGCCCAGCACGCCCCCTGTTCGGCGGCTACGTCGCCGCCCTCCAACGCCCAGCACGCCGCCGCCTGTAGCCCATCCCAGCACCCCCGCCCCCACCCACCTCAACCCCCGGATCGATCTACCGCTTCCTCGACCTACCTCGGCGCCAATTGGATTGCTGCGGCGACAGCCTCGTCGATCCTCAGCTTCGGCACCTACATCCTGAAGGAGTACAATCTCGTGTTTGGTATGGATCTGAACGCCCACCCCTTCTCGGATCTGCCTGCTATGAATTCCTTATTTGGGTCGGGAGCAAGCTGTAATCTCAGTACTTGTACTTGTTCATCCATCTAATTGTTTCACCTCTGTACTAGTACTTTGACTTTCATCCATCTGGTTCTTTAACCTCTGAACCTTTCACTGGTACGTTTCTCTGATTTCTCACCCCGTGGCCACCTTGCTGCTGCTGCTTCACTGACTTATTGGGATGGCACATGCAACATGCTGCTGTGTTTGGAGATTTCATAAAAGAAGACATTAGCATGTAGCAAACCATGAGAGGGTATTAAACAAAACGGCCACAACACTAAACAGATGGGTCACCAGTTTAGGATCAGTAGCAGAGCATGGACAATTTTGAGTCTAATGAATAAAGCAAAGGTACCAGGTTAAAACAAATCAGATGAGGAATGTTACACGCATGAGTACTCACCCATGAGAGCAGGACAATATGTCCTGTTGGAATTGCTGCATGTTCATCGGCGCACAGTCAGTCAACAACTCAAGGAGCACGACAATGTGTGCACTTCACAAAAATCACCACCTTGTCATCCTAGTGGCTAGTGCCCAAATGAATCCAGCATAAACTGGTAGAAATTAAAATAAGTAGCATGCGCAAATGTCCCTGATTCTTAGTCCGATTTTTAACTTGTTATCTCGAAGTTCCAGCAGAAGATTTTTTAATGAATATCTCTCGATTGAGCGTTGTGTTTTCAAACTAGATAAGATTTTCTTCATATGTGCATCTTATATCCAATGGCATTGAGTGTGGGTGGCTGGACCATGGTCTTGAATCTCCTCTCTCTATTTCGAGTTATCATAAGCTGATAGTGCATTGGCATGCTACTGTGCACCTCTTTGCCCTCTCCATTCACATGTTTCTTTTGGTAGGATTGCTTGGTTCTGCGACCCAAATTGCAGAGAAGATGTCCACAACTTGTACTGCTGGGTTTCCCTGTCCAAGACTCAAATCTTGTCCTAGGTGGATTCTCCTTTCTCCTTCCCTCATTTATCTGTCATGAATTCATGTTTATTCGCAATTTAAATTGTGCTTGTGATGTCATTATTTAATCTGTCTTTACTTGTAATGGTTTTATTGACACTTAATTAGTACTTTTCTTAATCTTGTAGTACATAAGGAAGTACGCAAGCACAGGAGAACAAGCTTGTCAATTTTTTTGGAACATGCCAAAGGGGCAAAGAACAGTTGTAAAATGCAATGAAGAAAGCTAGCCTTTTGGAACCAGCTTGCCAATTGTTTGGAACATGCCAAAGGGAATAATGGAATAGAAGAGGTAAATGGCTTCTTTGTCCCTTCCTTTTGTATGCATTTATATCATTATTTTACTCATACTTGTTAGTTCTGTAGGAAAATCTCCAATCAAATCATACTGACATTTCTCGGTTACAAATACTACATGGTAAAACAAAGGTGATGCCAATACATGGCTATATAATTGCTTTTCACTTGAAACCTTCGTATTAATATTTCAGTTTGTAGAGAATCAAATGCAATGGGCCTGTTGAGGCACGCTTGTCTATGAAACATGACATTTCTGAGGCTAATATTCTGTCGCGTTCACGCAAAAAAATTATGTCTAGACTTACTCTCACTCATGTCATAAAGATAGAATATAAAAAATTAATTGCTTACTATTGTGGTGTCATGGAACCATGATGGCGAGCATGATAATGTCGGTCAGTTACAAATTCAGCAAAAAATCATCGTCGCCACAAGACTTTGTTATTGATTATGTGCAAAAGGTAAGGTTTGTGTGTTTTTGAGTTTTGAAGTTGCAGATTTTTGTAGCTCTAGGGTATGAATATCATTCCATCTACTATTTATCTCTTTGTAGGCAAGCGAAATGAGGGATCGCGCAGTTGAATATTTTTCAAGACTAGACCAACAGGGGACTAGAACTGAGCGCCCACATCCAGTTCGCTAAAAAAAGGCATACTTCTTCAATCAAGGTAAAGATCCGCCAAGGGGCATGGGTTTACTGTTGTACTCAAATTCCCAACCCAAACCAATCTAACATGCCTCCTTGAAAAAAGACTTCTGTTACAAATCTACAAGTAAAGGATAACTTCAACCAAGCATGAGCAAGTGAGGTGGCCTTGGGCATTAGACTTTGATGTCTAGTCCAGTTTATTTAGTTTTTATGGGGGCATGTATTTTAGGATGCCATTAAAATAGAGATCATATTGTTCATGCAAATTATATTATTATTGCTGTTGAATGCTAATAATGATCATACCTTTTAAAGTAGTTTTAAAGAATTCATCATATCCCAACAAACAAAACGTTGTATGGTACTTTTTTGAGTATTGATCCAGCTACTAAGGCTGGTGGTATTGAGTTAGGCGCTAAATTTTTCAATGTGCGCATAGATGAAGCTATTCTTGATAATGAGGAGTTAGTAAGGGAAGTTTCAGGTTGCAGGACAATTGGTGAAGCTTTCTCTTCAAGATACTTAATTGCTTGGCCTTCAACTTTTGTAAGTTGAAGTCTTTTCTTCCATATTCCGAGATCATATTTCTGTATGTTTAATTACATAACTATAGGGTCCAATTTTCTTTTACAGATTCGAAAGAAGGATAATTGAGTTGCAGCTAAATACTTCGGTTGGAACAGGAAGCAAATAAAATTTGAAGATTTTACTTCTCATAGTTGTAATTTACATTGATAGATTGAAAAATGTAATATTATTCAAAAGATCTTTTTCTTTGGTCGAATTTATGCAAATGCTATGGTGTAATATTCTCCATACTTGTGTTTTCTATAGTTAAGTTGATATGAATGATATGCTGTTGCACCTAAGAATATTTGTATTTATTTATTGTAATGCATTATGTATAATACACTCTTGTATGTTCATAGTACATATCTTGATATTTTGAATTTGTGTATGTGTCATGCTTCAATTTCTCTACCAATCTAATCATGGCAAGCAAAATATAAAAATAATTAACTATTTCGCAATTACAGTGTTTTTTATTAAATAAATGTATATTACATAAAATGGTTGTTGAATTTTTTGGTTAATAACTAAAAAATAAAACATTAATTATGTTGCCATATTGATATAGTAGTGTTACAATAGTTACAAAATTTGTTACTGTGGAAGTTGACAACTATAAATTATAGTGTTATAAATTTTGGATATTATGTTACCAGTTGTGTTCCAACGATAAAAATATATGTTACCAGTTGTGTTACTATTGCTACAAAAACATGTTACAAGCAATGTTCTATGTCTACAAATATATGTTACTTCGAGTGTTACTATAATTACCAAAATGTGTTACCGGCATGCTTGGTAACACATAATATGCATGTTACTATAATGAATAGTAACACATTTTTTAACATATGGTAACATTTACTATGTGTGACAATTGTCACCACTTAGTAACACGATCTAATGGAATACATTTGAAACTGTGTTACTATATGGCCTAGTAACACTCTTTTGGGCCTGTAATAACACAACTCAGTGTTACAAAGCTCTGTCTTGTTGTAGCGGAGGTCCGTTTCCACCGTTTTGCGGTACGCCAGACCCCTCCCGATGAACAGGATCCCGTTTCGAATGTGGCCAGTCGAACACAAGGCCATTTCCTCCGTTCTGCGGTACGCTAGGCCTCGTTTCCATTGCCTGTATCGTCCTAGCCCTCCCGATGAACACGACGCATTCCGTTGCCTCCCCATGAACAGGACGCATTCCGTTGCCTCCCCATGAACACAACGACGACGCTGTTTCTCCGTTCTGACCCAGCCATGTACACGAGCCCTCGCCGTACATATGCGCGATTAGGCGTTCGAGACCCCGCCCGTATGTACACATACGTGGCCGTATTTTCTTTCTTGCACCCTGGCCGCTGTACGTACGTGTAAATGCTACGTGCGCCCCTCTACTACGACACGTGCGCGCCTCTACTACGACACGTGTGCGCCTCTACATCGACCAGTATGTACGTACACGTTCGCGACCAGAATGACAACGCTACGTACGCTTCGACCAGGTGGGTCCCGACTATCAGGCACTTCCTTGCCTGCGAAGATGTAGCTGGTGGGTCCCAGCAGTCAGGGGGCGAATCGTTTTTTTGCCCGGACGCCCTTCCTTGCGTGCGAAGATGTAGCTGGTGGGTCCCAGCAGTCAGGGGGGGACGTTTTTTTCATGAAATACGGTGGCCCGTCTGGTGGGTCCCGCTGTCAGGTGGAGGAATAATTATTTTACACGTAATAAGGAGGCACTTCCTTGCTGCGGCCGTGGACCCAGCTGTCAGCCTCTCCACGTACAATCCACGTCCGATGGAAGTCGTTCCTTGACCATGTTGACCACACCGCGCCGAGAGCACCAGGGCGGTGGACGACGGCGAGGCCTAGGAAGGGGAAGACGCGGAGCCGGGGAAGACGCGGCAGTGGATGCCCACGCGTAGAGGAGTATGAGGGTTCACTGGTTCGCTGCGGTGTGAGGCTGCCGTCGCTGTAGAATAACAGGGGGTGTGGGTGAGTAGAGGGATGGCCTGGCCAGCGTGGGAGTAGTAGGGGCGGTGAGGCCTCCGCCGCATCGCAGCCAGCCACGAGAGGTAGGAGCACGAGGCATGACCGGCGCTGGTTTGTGCGGCTGGAGCAAGAAGACCAGAGGTTGAAGAAGCACTGCGGCCGTTGGATGGACATCGTACGGTCACTGGAGCTAGAATCATGCATATTGACTAAGTTGACAAAGCCCTCCGTCCCCGTCAACTTACTAGGCCCACAAGTCAGCCTGCCACTATACTGGGTCCCAGGTAACAGAGGGAGTATTCATTTTTTTGTGCGTCATAAGGAGGCACTTCCTTGCGTGCGAAGATATCGCTGGTGGGTCCGAGCTGTCAGCGGCGATAACATTTTTTCGCGAAATACAGAGGCCCTTTCGGTGGGTCCCTGATGTCAGGTGGAGGAATCATTATTTTGCGCATAATAAGGAGGCATTTCCTTGCGTGCGGTCGTGGACCCAGCTGTCGGCCTCTCCACGTAAAGTCCACTTCAGATGCATGTCGGTCGTTGACCACGTTGACCAGGCCGCGCCGAGAGCACCAGGGCGGTGGACGACGGCGAGGCCTAGGAAGGGAACGACACGGAGGCAGGGAAGACTCGACAGTTGTTTCCCACGCGGAGGGGATTACGACTGTACGAGGGTTTACTGGTTCGTCTGCCGTCGCCGGAGAATAATAGCAGGTGTGGGTGAGTAGATGGATGGCTACGCCAGCGATGGGAGTATGGTGGGGCGGTGAAGCCTGCGCGGCAGCAGAGCCAGCCGCGGGGAGGAGGGAGCAGGCAGTCCCGCCGGCGCGTGTTTGAGCGGCTGGAGCAGGAAGAGCAGAGATTGAAGAAGCACGACGGCCGTTGGATGGCCATCCAACAGTCACTGCTTGTGCGTCAACCTTTTTTTAGGAAAGCCTCAAATCTGTGGAAAATAGCATACAACCCATTTGCTAATTCTTAAGGTTTTTTTGGAGACCATATTCTTTTTGTTAGCATTACATCCCATATTGTGGCCACGGTTAAAAAATTATACGAAATTTTGCATATTTCGGTACGGTCTGAACTATTTTTAATCCCGAAATTTCAACTCACATTCAAACTGATTTTAAAAATAAATGTATATCAATATAAAATCCAACAAATTCTCCACGCATAAAAATTAATGTAATTTAAAATCTCAAAATGAAAAAAGAAAGATATTTGAAACTAATTGCCGGTTTGATGTGTTTTAAAAATGTACACCCGATTTCTCCTTACTGATGGGCCATTTTCTCGGCCAGCCGAATGAAAGCTCTCCTCGTCTTGAAAGATTTGCAGCCCAACAGGCCTGACAAAGTGACTTACTTGGCAAATCACAAAAAAACTGGGCTGTGGCCGTGGACCCAGCTGTCAGTCCATTTGTTTTTTTAGTCCATTTGATGGGCTGGGTGAAACAATGATGTAGCATATATGCAGCCCATTTAAATCCCATTTGCATTTTTCTCGAAAGCCGTGGACTTGCTGGGCTAGGTGAAAATATCATTTTGGGCTAGACGGAGAAATGTTATAAAAACATAAACACATGATTGCACGTCAGTAAAATCTTTGCAATTTTATGTAGGCAATCACTAGGAGTTAACTTGCCAAGTTATATATAAACAATTATTATTATTATTTTGCAAGAACTTTCAACTTACGAAATAAAATATCATTTTAATTTGATGAGTTAATAGTATGTGGGGTATTATTATTTTTTAGGCTAGACGTGGGACAGTTGAGTTGGTTCTAGGGGAAAGTACTGGGAGAAAACTCAGTTTACATCGAAAAAGAAAGTGGGAGAAAATTCAGAGACCTGCTGGGTCCACCTGAGGAGGGGAATATGTTGGGAGGAAGGAGATTCAAAGCATGACAGCCGAGTGAACTAGTTTTTTTTACGGACAAGTGAACTAGTTTACATACATAAGCAAATTGCCACTAAAAAAGCAATCAGGTTAATGGGTTCTTAAAAGAAATATTTTGGACAAAACAGATAATTACGACACATAGGCTAATGCATGAAACACTCACATGATAAAGGTGCTTATAAACAGATAAAGTACAACATCTAGACCTTCCTGGCACACTTGATCATGATGCTGCGGCTGTCCGTGTACTCGTCGGTTACGGGAAGCAGACATGCCCTCATGTCCAAGATCTGCATGTATATGTCGTAGCATGCGTATGCGCCCTTGGCTGTGTAGGTTATGTAGGCTAGATTCAGAGGTACCTCCCACGTGTTCAGGTCGTCTTCTTTCATGTTGGCGTATCAGGGGTCGATGATGGTCTCAGCGAGGTCAACCACGGAGTCCTTATCCTGCCCGTTGCTGATGATCTTGTATTGCTTCTGGATGTCGACAAGCTTGTTGCACCAAATGGCCGAATCATCGCGTTCGTCCTTCTCTCCACCGTAGCGAAGGTGCAGTCGGCGCTGCCGATGAAACGGGCGAATGCTCCAGAACCTGGTGCAGCCATAGGACTGAGGCGAGGCAAAGCTTCACCGAGTCCGTATCGTTGGTGTACATCACATTCAACTTGGTGCAGCCATAGGACTGAACGGCAAACTCAAAGGGGAACTCCTTGCTGAAGTCCATATCCAGTAGGTTCACCCCTCGGATCGCCGTTGGAGTCTCTTCGAGTGAACGAGTGTGTAGGCGGCGGCAGCAGTTCGTTTTTCAGCTCTTGGCAAACTGGATTCAACAGTAAGCTGAGTGTGTACAGGCGACAATAGTTACTACCCCTCCCTCGTCCGCTGCACGCCCGGCAGAAGATGCACCCTCGGCCACACGTCGGTTCATGAGCGGGTCTGTATTGGTACTGTAATAACAGGAGTTAGTGGTCACTTTACTTCAATTTAATTAGATTTAATAGAAATTTGTACTTAAAACAAGCAATGCATTTACTCGTTCTATCAGTGCCACAGGATAAACATGCACAACAATTAGAAATATTATTCTCAAGACGCACACGATCATCACATTTGTCGCACTTTCACAAAAGATAATACTACCGAGTTTGAACTGTTTGTTATGGTTGTTGTCCTCTGCATCATCATGCCGTGTTTCCCAGCTTGCAAGATTCAGAACCAACAAATAAGATCCAAATAATAAGTACAATAAAGATGCCTACACATCTCATTGATTCCCAGCTTGCAAGATTCGGAACCAACAAATAAGATCTAAATAATAAGTACAACAAAGATGCCTACACATCTCATTGATTCCCAGATTGCAAGATTCAGAACCAACCCATTAGAGCCTTTTTATAAAGTGAATATTGGGATTACATCCATCTTGGCTAGCCATGTCATACAATCGAAGAACTTGGCGAATGCAATTGACCGTCACAACATCTGTAGTTGAGTATTCCTGTTTGCACAACATGTTTGCACAGCACAAACAAGGAGACAGGAGAGCATGATTTCGCTCTAATAGCGGCCTCCTTGAACTCAACCTCCAGCTCTACTTGGATGAGGTCTGCCTGGAGTTTCGTGATTCAATTCATGCGCCTTTTTCTACAGTTCACCTGAAATGAAGTAAAGATTGCATCATTCAGCTAGCAAGAAGTACTTGCTCTCGTGAGCTGGCAGGTTCTTCTTTAGTAGTTGCACTAAAATTGAGGAACATTAAGGTTGGTTGTCCGGCTTATGTAAGGTGCAACTATAATTTTCTTATCCTTTTGTGCAGTTCTACTAAAATAAAGTGCCATTGTGGTGACAGTGACGGCTCCATCTTGCAAAGGCTAATAAAATGTTGCACGAGATTACCAACAGAACTTGACGGAGATTTTGGAAACTTCAATCACCATTTTGTGTAGTTCCACCAAAATTGAGAGATGTTGCCCACGTGACATTTTAGTTGAACTTCACAATACACTCATTCCAAAAAAGTGATTTCTGCAGTTCACCAAAAGGTCACAATAGCAACAAGGTGAAATGGATATCCCTATCTGCACAAAAAGATAGAAAGTAAACAGCTGCTGGTCAATAAGAATATACGAAACATATACAAAATGAAAAGAAGCATCTTAATTATGTTCATGGCAATCACGCAAGGACAATAGAAATTTTAAAACGTCAGCGATGCTTCATGTTACCAGAAGCATTATGATCAACAATGAGATTCCTCAAATATGGGATTACTTTAATGGTGGCATTGCTTGTTTACCAGACAGAGTAAATCAACAACAGCTAAAGAGTTGGTTTAAGGGCATGGGACCGTGGGGACACCAGGACACTCAGCAACGTAAAGGAGCAACTTACTTATCATACTAGGGAAAACAGCAGGAGTGCCATTGTACTATGTGAGGGCAGCAAATCTAATCCTGGAGACCTTTTACTATGTGAGGGCAGCAAATCTAATCCTGGAGACCTTTTACTATGTGAGGGCAGCAAATCTAATCCGAGACCTTTTACTATGTGAGGGCAGCAAATCTAATCCTGGAGACCTTTTACTATGTGATGGCAGCAAATCTAATCCTGGACATACTCTATTGACTTGTCCACCAGCGGCCACTTTCTATCCTTTTTTCAACCAATAATAGATATGTTCCTTATCCAGTTTGTACTGTGTTTTCCCATTATTTCCCTTTTCAACCAAGAGACCGGTTGGGTATTCGGTCTCTACTACTTTCACCATATTATTTCCTCTTTGAATCAAGTCCTAGATTCATGCTACAACTCCCCCCTTTCTTTGTTGTTTGAACAAAGCCCTAGATTCGAATGCATGAAGTAGCTTTACCTCTAATAATACTAAAAATTTAGGTGGCTTTGGAAGAGCTGATGGGAGTAGAAAAAGATGCACATGCAAACACGTGGGGAGCTGGGGCAGTAGAGCAAGGCCGCTTTAGAAGAACTTATACCTGAGGGTCGCCGGGATGTCGGCGGTAGCAGGTCGGATCTGCGGACAATACGGCAGGGAGGAAGAAGGGTCGGAGGACCTCCCGAGCCGGCCATGTGTCGGAGAGAACGACACGGGCAGAGGATCGGGCCCCTCCGGCAGCTGTAGGTTTCCTCCCTCGACGGCGATGACCGCGTGAACAATGCACCTTTTAGTCCTCTACACACACCGGCCGAAGGGATCCGACCGGATCTGTGACCAGCGATGAGCAGAGAGAAAATGTCGCTACCGCTATCTTGTTTATATCTGGAGTGGATGAGAGAATGAAGAGAGCAACCCTAGTAAAGCAAGCGCTCAGGCCCCTGCGTCCATATATAGTGGAGTGATTATCGTTTTCTCTCCACAACAAGCGTTTCAACTTGTATATGTGGCATTAAAGAAAAGAAACTCTCTATTTAAGGTGACTACTGTACGACTCCTACTTACTACTAGTAGTACTACAGTATTGTTCACTTGTGCTCCCCGCCCCTCCATTCATTGAACAACCCCATGGGTGAATAAACGTACAGTAAGTACTGTATTTATATAGAATGAACAAGATCGAACTGTTTTCGCGTAGTTAAAAGTTGAGGGCGGGGCTTTTCCCGGGCAGTACGCGCGGCAGTTTTCAGGTAGGGCCAGAAGACTATTTTAATTTTTGTAAAAAACTTCGAGACGGCCACATAGCATGGAGCCGACCCCAACGATTTTAAGCTTACAGGCACGATCCATGCTATCCTAGACTACTATACACATGAAACCGCCACACGAGCGTCCGAGCTGCGCTTGGCTCTTCGCCTCTTCGGGAAGTCGAACAATGATGGAATACTACTGCACTGGAGGAGTACTACAGTATGCTTCTGGCCATCTGACACCGATTGAACTGCTGCATGTCCACCGCGTGTGGGAGGGAGAGCGTGTAGCGAAAGCTTCTCCTAGTCTTGCCAGCCACCACGCTCATGGGTGAGGGAGGGACGCTCCTGCCTTTGCGTGTATGACAGGTGGGCCCTACAGGTGTGTGGCCAACCTGTCATACAGCCAAAGGCATGTGCAATTAAGTCCGCGAGGGAGAGGATAATCAAACTTCTCATTGATGTACGAGTTGACGCGACACATCAAAGCACTGCACTCAATATATTTCAATAATTTGCGTGTGTGACTCCCAGATGCAGAGGCCGGGGGTCATCATCCTCCTTTTCAAGAAAAAATAGATGCGTGGGTGAGAGGACGAGTGTGTGCGTGCACCTCTTCTCTTCCTGTATAACGTACTACTAAACTTAGAGTACAAGTTTTTGTGGGTGGCACGATGGTGCGTGCGAGAAGTCCCGAGAGATAGGTTTAATGCATTAATTGCAATGCATGCATGCATAAAGTACATGCATTGGTCAATTTTCTCTTAATACTTGCATGCAATGATTTAATGCACCTTGGAATTTGAACATGTGTTGGGGACAACCAAATTGAGCCTTATAAAATGGAAAAACTAAAATTTTGAGATAAGCCCTATAAAACCGGAAAGGAGGGAGTAGAAAAAGAAGTACTCCATCCGGGAATAGTGCCACACTTTGAAACTAGAACCGTCAATAAATTTTGAGCTTGCGTCTCGTCACATTCCAAATTACCATGCTATATTGAATTGCAAACCTGTTCACACCGATCACAACCTAAACGGTTTCCCACTTAGGAGCGTATTAGTACTCGGTTATAAATACTAGTATGCCAAGATGACTGCACATTCCTCCTCAACTCCTCATCCACAAAAACAAACAAGGCATTCAGCGTCCTTCCCTTGCGTCTGCCATGGCCAGCGTGAGTTCTGGGTCAAGAGATTGCCACCAGGGAGAGGCGAGCATGGAAGCGGAAGCACGAGAGATGTCCCGCCTCGCTGCAAGAGCAGCCGACATGTCCCGCCACACGGAAGTAGCAGCACAAAGGTCCCGCCGTGCCGCTGAAGCAGCACGGAGGTCCCGTCGCGCCGTCGATGCAGCAGACTGGTCCGGCCATGCCGCGGAAGCAGCAGAGAGGTCCCGCCGCGCCACGAATGTAGTAGAGATGTCCCGCCGCGCCGCGAGGGCCTGGGAAAATTTCTCGCGGGCACGCGACGACTGTTACAGGCGCATGCATGCGATCGTCCATAGCCAGACGGATCAGATCTCCCACTCAGTGAGGTTGCAGGACGACATGATAGCCTCGTTTGAACATGCTACCGGCGTCATCCGGAAACTAAGGGAGGGCAATGAGAGGCTCCCGGCCGAGCGCGACCTGCTGAGGGAGAAGATCGTCCAAAGTACAGACCTGCAGGAGGAGACTAGTGCCTTGTTGAAGAAACTTATGGATGAGAATGACATGCTCCGCAACGAGCGCCAAAGGCTGGTGGAGGAATTCGTGGATGTTCTCAAAGAGTGTCTTGAGGACACAAAAGAGCTCATTGCCGCTCGCCGTGGAGACTAGTTTCCTGGTTTCTTTTGATGTAATAATCGGTTTAGGATGTGGATTGTGTCATCGGTTGTGAAATGTTGGGTTCTAGCGCGGATGTTTGTCCTTTGTTGGCCTCTTGGGATGTTGCGATTTCAATCTGGTAGCTTTTAGTCCTTCGTGTTAGGCTGGAGTTGTGCTGAACTTCTTGTGAATTGTGGTGGTTTTCAGTAATGAAGATCGGAAGGGGCAAGCCCTTCTTTGATCAAAAAAAATTAATCGTCCTTATATATTCATCAGTCTTGCTATAAGTCGGAGTAGATGCTATATAGGTCCGTCGGATCTTACATCAAGATCCGTGCTTTCAGATTTTCTTTTTTCTCTCTTAAATCTCAGTCGAGTGAGACATAGCCACGCCATTAAACAGAGGCTCGGGCACCCTTAATGGAGACCTTGGGAGAGAGCTGGACGGCAGATGGAGGTCAAAGGGCTCTCCTCCCGATAAGCACATGCAGGAGTCTGATCGCTCGTCTCTCGTACTCAAATAGCTACCCTGCACGTCGCCTCCTAGCTAATAAAAAAGGGGACGCGTGGCGGCGCGTAAATGGTACTAGTAAGTAGAACGCCCACGGTTTCAATAATACTTGTGTTTCCGATTGTAACGTGACAACACTTCTTCCAGAATGTCTTTGTTGATTGTTAATGTGTGCGCATTCGCAAATCGGACTGCAAATTTACCGCAACATGTTGGTGCCATGTCATGGCACCAAGCCAAGTTTCATTATTTTCATGCGTGTTTTGGATTTACAGGAATTAAAAAACTAAGTTTCTCAATGTTTCCAACCCAGCCACGACGCCCAGAATTTTGAATTTCATTCCCATTTCTTGCATGGAACCTAGAAATTTACCTGAGGACACACATGTGATTTTTCAACCAACTTTGGTGCACTGGAACATGTGCTTGTATTTCAAATTTGAATTATGCAAACAAAGGTGACACGTTCCCTCCCAGAACCACGAGCCTTCTTGAGAGAAGCTCCGATTTGCAAGAAGCTTATACCAAAATTTGTTCCTATTCGGCCAATTTGTTTTTACCACGGCATGGTACTACCATGACGTGACACCATGCCAAGTTTCATGATTTTAAAACCAAGTTTCTCAATGTTATCGACCGAGCCACGATGCCCAAATGTTTGAATTTTATTCTCATTTTTTGCATGGGACCTACTCCCTCCTTCCATCTATATAGGGCCTAATGTGTTTTTCAAGACAGCCTTTGACTATTGACAAGATTAATAGCACATGAGATGTATACTATGCAAATTATATTATTGGAAGCTCCTTTGACATACAAAATTGAAGGTATGCTTTGTGTAAGTTGCATGTCATATATTATTGCTCTAACGTTTGGTCAAAGTTAGCCTCGAAAAACGCATTAGGACCTATATGCATGAGAGGAGTCAACTTCGAGAGAACGTGTTTGTTCGAGAGACACCAAGGAAGACTACTATATATCGATGGTGCATGTAGGCGGGAATTAAACTAAGGGATGGTCTTATTGGTTTCAGGGATATAGGGGAAGAGTGAGAGGCGTGTGCGGGGGGGGGGGTAGCTAGAAGGAGATTGTTAAGTGTGAGTGTGTGTTTTACCCATCTAGGCGGAAGTTATGTGCACAAAAGAGGAGAACGATTCAATGTGGCGTTAGGATTGAGGGTAATTAACTACATATGGAGACATAGAGACCTTGAACATGCATGTGTGAGAGGTATACATGTATACGTGGGATGTGTGTGTGTTTGTGTGCGCGCGCATGATCGACATAAAAGAAAGAAGACATAAGTCATAAGATCAACGACATGGGAGAGACGGATCGGTATGACAATATGCATGCATGTGAGAATGCATGGAAGAAGTCCCGACAATTGAGCATGTGTTTTTGTCTTTAAGAGATAGTGCCGTGGGCTGGAGCATGCATCTATGGCGAGTAGAGGGAGTGAGGCGCAACGATTGTGCAAAAGAGACCAACCTATAAATGCATATGTATGGAGAGACATATATAGTGTGGGTGATAGGAAGCAAGACTCCGTGCGAGAAAGAAATGTTGACGGAGAAACTACAGATAGATACAGAGATGGAGATGCTAGCTAGAGGGACATCCGCTAGTTTGGGTGTTGGAGATGACCGTCGGGTGGTTCAAAGGGTGAAGTTATATATGTGTGTGAGAGGGCACTTGACTGCATGTAGAGAGAAACATATGTAGTGTGCGTGATAGGAAACAAGAGTGAGGGCGAGAAAGAAGGTTGATGGAGAAACAGATAAATAGAAAGATAAATATGCTAGCTAGTGTGCGTTAGAGATAGGAGTCGAGTGGATCAGAAGGTTGGGTTATGTGTGTGGGTGTGAGAGAGATAGAGAGAGGGTGCGTGCGAGTCACAGACAAACAGATATCAGAGAGAAATGAGATCCAGAGAGACGGAGTTTTGTGTCTGCAAGAGGGAAAGATATTTCACAACGAGAGTGATAGCTAGAGAGACATACGAGGGAACGCAAGATATCTCTAGGGAGAGAGGGTGTGTCTGAGCGACATACAAGAGAACAATGGAGAAATATGAGACCCTGGGAGACAGAGTTTGTGTTTGTGTGTGAGAAAGAGATATTGATGAGGAAGAGTCGTAGGTTCTCATATCTAAGGAGCGAAAGACATCTCTGTATGAGGGGTGTGCGAGTGGCACACATGGGAATAGTAGAGAGAAATGAGACCCCGGGAGACAAAGTTTTGTGTTTGTGTGAGAGAAAGAGATTCCACATGGAGAATCATAGTTAGAGACATATAGAAGGGAGCGAGATATACTTAGAGATAGATAGAGTGATGAAGGTCGAGGGAGAGAGTATCGTCAGTGTGTTACGAAGATAAAAAATCATTGTCGACATACAGGTAGCACGAGAGATACCTAAGAGACGATGAACGCGTATAGGTCCAGATAGATAGTCCTATATAAGCATGAGCGATAACTATACGAGACAAATATCTGGATTAAAGGGGATTCAAATATTTAAATTGGAGATCATGACATCGATAATATCATAACGCAAATTGGTGTATCAAACATGCATATTCATTTGAATTTGGGCAAACGTGTAATGTTATATAGTTTATCAATATTGGTGATCCATAGATTCTTGAATTACAAACAATGCATGGTTTATATGCAATTAATGTCTAAACGGGATTACACAATATGTTGCGTGTGTGAAACACATTATACATGTTTGAGAAGTAAAAAAAACCGCATGAAACACACATTAATTGGAGACAGTTAGCGAGGAATGCATACATTGGATTTCAACATAAAGTGCTTTCAAATATTTGAAAATCCAAATTGATGGATACAACTTTATGAATCTGAGATCATGCCATTTGTAAACCATATTTATGTATAAATGGTGTTGTGCTTTTGAAAGTATATATATAAAAAAATGATGTATATAGAATGTAATTCCAATTGAAAATGGATCCCGCCCGAAAAAAAAATTAGAATACAAATGGGATTCGAATTCAGTTGGCACGGTAAATGTGCACTCTGCAAAATTTGAACGAAGCTGGGAAAGTCGCAGTAACCGCCCGGAACAAAAATCTGCGAGATGGAAATCACTACTGCCTATCCCTGCCACACAAAGCCTATATGCTGGATTTCTATAGGTTTTGATAGGGGTAGGTTTGTAATTTCACCCAAACGTGACGTAACCACCTCTCACCCGGATTCATACACGGTGGGCGCCAAAACACAGTGTGTCCTCGGCCGAAATCGACTCCCTCCCTGATTCATATTCATACACGGTGGGCGCCAAAAACAAACTCTCGTCGGCAAATATTTGGTGTATGCGAGATTACCGTCCTATCCCCGACCGACTAGTGTTGTTGTGATGTAGTAGAAATTTGAAATGGGGGCTAAGTTTGTAAATTTCCTCACATTTGAGACAAGCGCACCCTGAATACATGGTTCCCCCTTCCCCTCTACCTCCCTTTTCCCCATTCGTACTCCGTGGGCGCCAAAACATCCTCTCCA
This sequence comes from Triticum dicoccoides, assembly GCF_002162155.2. Classification (NCBI taxonomy): domain Eukaryota; kingdom Viridiplantae; phylum Streptophyta; class Magnoliopsida; order Poales; family Poaceae; genus Triticum; species Triticum dicoccoides. Next base: position 756,297,697 of record NC_041382.1, read on the forward strand.
CCCCACCCTCCTCCGTCCGCCGCCTTCCGCCACCCCATCCACCGCCGTCCTCCTCCACCATGTCAGAGCTGATACCCCGACGCCGCCGTTCATTACAAGAGATCGACCTCTCTCATCCACGACTTCGGACCGGGATCCTTGCATCCCGTCCTCTCGCTTCATCCCCGCCGTCGTCCACCTTGCCGGCGCCGCTCCTATGACCGTCTCGTCCACCGTGCCCCGCCGCCACCGTCTACCCTCCTAGATCTGCTTCCACGCTGCCGACAGCCATCGCTACTGCAGCACCGTCAAATTCTCAGCAGATGCGTACACGGCGCCGCACCAGAGGCGATACTCTTTCGTATCTGCTCAACTTATTTATCGCAGCAAGAAAATAGATCGCCACTGCTTTACTCTGATTTCTTGTCTTGGTTGCGAAGTTGCCTTTGTCCGGTTTGCACCTTCAGATCCGCCATGGCACGCTCAACACCATACTCGCAATGCTTATGGTTTTCCCTTTTTATATTCCACACTAGTTAAATCACAGTAGACTAAATTTCAAAATTGGGTCAGTCGATTTTTTAGAGCTCGCTGGAGTTCGCCGGTGCGATCGAAGGGGCTTGGGTGGTTGTGGTGCCTCGCCGAACGAAGAAAACTCGACACGGGTGGGGGTTGGGGTGGGGGTGGCGGAGGAACACAGGCGGTGGGGGCTGGTGGTCTGGCCGGCGGCCCGTGCGGTGTTCTGTATGGGAAGAATTAGAGACGAGGAACAAGAAGGGTTAGGAGACGTAGGATCTTCATCCAACCGCCTGAAATGGTCGAGAGACAGCTAGGAGTTGCATTCTTAATGCGCTCTGGTTCATCATGTGTGGGCACTGCGCAACCAACATTTTGTTATCCAAAATCTGCTTGCTCTTCTTTACCATGTTCCTCTTCCGTTCTTCTTTAATATGTACTCTCTCCGTTCCTAAATACAAGTCTTTGTATAGATTCCACCATGGACTACATATGGAGCAAAATGAGTGAATCTACACTCTAAAATGTACCTGGATACATCTGTATGTGATCCATAGTGGAAATCTCTACCAAGACTTATATTTTGGAACGAAGGGAGTATGATAGTAGTACAGTATGTTCCTTGTACTGAAGATGAGCAGGGACATTTGAAGTGTAGAGGTCTATACGGTCGGTTGTGATGGACACTTTGAGCCTCTTTGATTCGTAGGATCTTGTAAACATAGGAATAGGATTTGTAGTGGCCTGCCCACTTGAATCCTATAAGAATAGCAAGGAAATGCGGGGAGCTGTGTCGCCTTTGAGAGTTACATTGATATTAACAGTACCGCACCTTCACTTGAAGAGAGCTGGTATCCGAAGCCTTTCTAGCCTTACCGGCAATACTAGCACATATATTCCAGTAAGTTCCACTTTGCTGATTTTACTCTGATGCTTAAGGTTTTCCCATTATATCTACACTATGATCTGTGTAGCTACTTTGTGTCGCACTAGCAGCAGTCCACTCTTGAAGCTAAACACTGCAATGACTTACAAAATTGGCATCAAGGCATTGAGTGCCATTCTAGATGCAATGAAACTCATACGCTCCCCACCTGTTGATTCTTGTTTAGAATATCATCCTAATGACTATTCTAACCTCGAGGAGTCAAAGGCAGATGGCCTGTCCTGTTCACCCATCAAGGTGCCTGTTCTAATTTGGCAATGTTTTATTGATTGCGGGTATCTTGCATATGTTGTCTTGCATTTCTTCTACTTTGTTGCACCGCCATCTGCTTAGTTTACTCATCATATATGTCGAGATGCCATTCCCATCCATTATCAATACATATTCCATTTGTCATCATACCATGTTTTTCCACTCAAATGATGTTCTTGTGCATCAGACATCAAAAAGGAAGAGGGTAATTGCCGAACCTGAAGGAGCACTAGCAAAGTCCTTGAAAAACGTGGTGGTGCCGGAGAAATCAGACAGCACCCCAGTTATATTGGCTGTACAACCAGTGACACAAAACGTAGGACCGACTCCAGCAGACTGTACCCATACTTCATTGGCCACACCACTAGCCCCACCACACAGGACCTGCACTCCAGCAAAAGGTATACCGATTTCATTTGCCATAGCACTAGATGTACCATAGGAAAATCCCACTCCAGCAAAAAGTACAGCAAGTCCACTGGCCGAAGACCTATCCCAACTGCAGAGACGGCCAATTCCTGCAGATTGGAACCCCATTCCATTTATTCCCAGTTTAAAAGACAATGCTTTCAATGTTGTTAGGGACTACGTGCATATATTCCCATCATGGGAAGATTATTGTGAAGACAAACACCATTTTCACATCTTCCTGTCCAACTTACATGTAAGTGCTATTATTCATGGTTATTATTTTCCTGTTTTCTGCTGATTCAACACATGACGGATTTACATTACATTGTTGTAACTAGGCGAGTGACGGTGTCCTGGACTAGGGGGTACTCACCACGTCATCTCCCGATCTATTAGATTGGGCCGAGGACCCCCATGGCCGTATACTCATGGGCCAGTTCGGATAGCTGCCGCATACAAGGAATATTCCACAAGACTTGGCGATCAAGACAAGGACTCCTCCCCACCGGCGTATTCGGCTAGGACTCTTGTTATCCTAGGCCTCTGGTGCATTATATAAACCGAGGCCAGGCTAGTCGATAGATCATATACAACAATCATACCATAGGTTAGCTTCTAGGGTTTGGCCTCCTTGATCTTGTGGTAGATCTACTCTTGTACTACTCATATCATCAATATTAATCAAGCAGGACGTAGGGTTTTACCTCCATCAAGAGGGCCCGAACCTGGGTAAAACATCGTGTCCCCTGCCTCCTGTTACCATCCACCTTAGACGCACAGTTCGGGACCCCCTACCCGAGATCCACCAGTTTTGACACCGACATTGGTGCTTCCATTGGGAGTTCCGTTGTGTGATCGACAGAAGGATCGATGGCTCGCCTGCAGATCAATTGCGACTTCGGCATCTTCGTCACCAGCTCGACTGGTAACCTTGGTTCGACCAAGAATTGCGCCCCGTGTTCGGATTACCATGTTCGGACGAGGGCCTTCATCAAACATCAACTCCGATCTCTATCAAGATCACGGAGGAATCATCTATGGAGCTTAGGGGCTCAACGTCAACATTGCCCTCAAGCGACCGTGCTGTTTTTCCAAACAACAAACGCGTATCCGCCACCACCGCCTGCTCGAGCATCGCTTTAACAATCGCTTCGGTGGAATTGTGCGGAATCGAGTCTACAACAAGCCTGGAAAATTTCGTCGAGTTCTGATGGAGGAATCTCTGGCAATCTATGATATACCGGAGCCCTGTCAAATCTGGACGGGAATCTGGATGAGTTTAGGGCGTGGTGTCCAGCTTCTAGCTCAGACGTCCTTTGAAAGATCCAATCGTTGATGGGCTGCGAAATTCCTATATCTACCCCCTCTTAAAATTTCAGCTCGATCCGACCGTCCAAACTCCGGGAACCTTCCGATTAGTGCATCACTTTTCGGATCTGTTTTCTGCGCGAAAACGAATCCGACCCGAGTTCGTCTTTTTTATGAACAGGATTTCGGACATCCCTTTTGAAGGAAGTTTTGTATGGGGTATTGTGTTTCGTTCCCGAACACATCCCACTAACTTTAAGATCTTTTGAACATGATCTTCAACATCATGCTGGTGTCAAATCAGTCCGGCAATATTTCTCCACGGCTGCCGACCTGCGATAGACACGTCGTCACTTTAGCCGAGTTCAACTTCTTCGGATCATCATCTCGGCAAGCCGAACAAGAATCTGGCATCGCGAAGGATAAATCATCATCAACATCGCCGCCCCACGGATTACACGGAGCAGGCATACCGGCATCGCCGCACGGTCGCTTTATCAACAGGCATCAACCACGTCACGACCTGCATCGACAGGGCCGCACTATTGCTTCTTCAAGATGGTGTCTGTCACGCCGACCTGCTTCGACTCATCGGTTGACGTCGAGGCTTCGACATCTCGGCTGGACCGGGGGCTTCGCCATCTCTTCATCAACCTACTCCGGACACTTCGGCGTCACTAGCCAACCAGCTCCGTCATGTTAGCTGGGCCGAGGGCTTTGCCTCGGCGAGTCAACCTTTACCAGCATTGCCATGCCGTCGGTTTATCGCCCATCGGGCAATGGGTGTGCGGAGCGAGTCCCAATTTTGGGAATCACCTTCCTTCGGATTGCTACAATAAATAAACCAGGTGCTATTAATCCCAGTATTTTTTTGCTTGTTTGGGTTCATTTTTCCCAAAGAATTATTACTCTGGTTTGTCCATGATATGTACACAGGTCTATCAAATGGTGACCGCATTAATGACGGTCGCGTGGTGGTTCGATCAGTTTCCGTACATAGTCCGGCGAACGCCGCATCCGAAGCTTGGACCGACCTGTGAATTCAGGCTTTGCCACGCCTTTACTACATCACGCCGACGCCCTGCATCGACATTGACTTCGGCGCCAGGCCATATTTCTTCTATTCCTCACTTTGCATAAATTATTTATTATGCAACACATTTTTTAATTATCATTATTACTATTATCTCCGGTTTGCACTATTTTTTGTGCACAGGAAAATGATCCGGGGACTTCGGCGTCACTCTGCCGGTCTCCATTGACCGTGCTATGTCACCACTTCGGCGTGTCGAGCTCTCCGCTCCGCCACCTCAGGACCAGCTTGGGGGATGGAACCTTGCCCCGCATCAAGCTTGGACCGCGTCATCAATACCGAACACATTAACCAGTTAAGTCGCTTTCATGCTCAAAGCTTTAATTTCTAACTTGTGTTCAGTTCGACCAAGCATTATACTTTTTTGGAAAAAAGTTGCTTGTAAAAATTTTTCCTTGTCCAAACTTTGTTTGTGACACACAAATTCAAGGACCCAATTCACTTGGGGGCTTCATTTATGAAGCTTTTCCTCTTGCATATGATTATACTTGTACGGTTTCATTCCTTGTTCGTGTATTATGCCACAATATGCACCATATTGACTTAAGCGATTTGCAAGCTGGGTTGCCTCGCTCCTGTGTTTACCCCTACGTTCCCGATTGTTCGGCTAGGGAGTAAAGGGAGCACCTCTGCGATTGTCACGATCGGGTCAACCGAGCCAGACCTCAGACTGGGTGAAGCCGAAAGCTAGCGCTCTTATAGTTTTCAATGATGTTCGGCACACAACGGAACTCATGAGTACAAAAAATCTATTGCACAAGTCTCATAATAACAATGAGCACCGAAGAAAGGTATCGGTGGGGGTACTATTTTCTTCGAAGATGCTTCTTACACTTCACGGTAATATAGCATAAGTTCCCTGAGCGCGCTTTGTCTGTTATAGCCTTATGGCTTGATTGCCTGGTTATTGGAAACACCGTCAATATTCTTGACCGATGGAGTACATAACACTTTTCGGTCCTTGACCGAAGAGGGAGAAGCTGACGGTCGGTTAAGACGCGTTTAAAGTTCGGTTGAACATAGATATGATATAAGTACTTCGGTACATGCAATCATTCTTCTACCCAAGTCACTTGGGGGCTCTTAAGTTTATTTGAGCCGTTTTATAATAAGTGTTCTTCTTCTTAGTCGTTGCAAAGTTTTATTATTATTTATCACTCCTTTTTCGACACGAGTGTGCGGTCACTAGCCGGGGAGACTAATTTCTCTCTCAAAGCCGCTAGAGTTTAGTTTGCTAAACTGGCCTGATGAGAAGTACTCCGCCCTCGGGATAGGAGGTTGAAGCCGTAGGCTGACCCGCTCGAAGTCTTGAGATAGGATGTATCATGTTAAAGCACGACAGAAGCACTTCTTTTTTCTCAGACCAACTTTCGGATTGGCACCGAACACTTGATATTGTTCGGACGTCATGTTTTTACTGACGTTTCTTGGTTTTCCAAGCTTTTTGGCACTTTTAAAACTATTTGTGCTTCTCCAGCATTAGTCTCGCAGTGCAAGGCCGGACACCTTTAGGGATTCGGCAAAAACATTCTCAGATATAGCTATATATGCATCGGTTTCGAATTGTGTCTTCAGTCAATAGTTGGGTTGCTCGGCTCCTGCACTTGCTTCCTACGTTCCGTTTTGTTCGGCTAGGCGTGCAAAGGGAGAACCACTGCGATTGTGCTTCCAGCTCACATGGTTAAGCACCTCAGTGGAGAAAGCCAAAAACTGACTTTCACAATAAGCGTAAACTGGTCAGCGATCCGATGACTATGTTAAATGATGGGCCGTTCATAACATTGGCCGAAGTGTTTACGGCTTGACCCCGACTGTCGCCGAACACTACCGGGGGCTATTAACTGGCCTCCCAAACTAAATCCTCAATATTTTGCTCTTACATTAGAGCTGAGGTTTAATGATCATGCTTAGCATGACAACCCAAAGAAAGGAACCGATAGCGGGACTATTTTCTTTGGAAGACATTTCTTCTGTTAAACAGTGATATAACTCTCTGCGTACCTTTGTTTATAAAACCGTATGGCCAGATTGCCTTGTTTGTTGTAAATCTTTGCCCTCATAAAGGCTTTATAAAGTAGGACAAACACTCCTCGGCTACTGGCCGAGGAGGTGGAAGCCGATGGTCGGACAAACAAAGTTTTGTACAATGCGGATCCGAGCATTAATGACGTAAAGTACTTGGATACATAGAGTCATTACACATAATTTGTGATTTTACTATGGATATTGATCCTTAATTCGGCCACCCGTGCCCGCATTAAGGCTCGGGGGCTACTGGGCTTCAGGCTTATTATTTACAAATATTAAAGGGGCACATCGATCCCCTGATCTGGTGTTGCCACCCGACTAGTGTCTCGGGGGCTACTGCATTGCTTGTCCAATGCAGAAAATTTTATGTGCAATATAGTTTCCGAGGAGATTTTGATCCTCAGGTTGGTCGGCCGCACCCAACCTGAGCCTCGAGGACTGAGTACACCACTTTTAGTGTCCCGAAGTATTCTGCCAAGTTTGGACTTGATCCTCAGGCCGATTTTGCAAATCAACCTGAGTCTCAGCGGCTACTAGGATCAGCAGTCTTACGTCATCCTTCAGGTGCATCTCGGGTTTTAGACCGATACACACCTTGAGGGCTACTGGCTATATATCTCGGCAGAGAATAAATTGCACCAATAAAAAATATTCACAAAAATCGGCCCACATTGGGGGTGGTGCACCACCTCGGAAGCAGTCCGGCATAAAGCTCGGGCGCTAGTGGCTGGCTCCATAGAGGGCATTTCCGGCATTAAGCTCGGTTAAACTCCTTCAAACTTTTTTGAACCAAGGTGATATGACACATCGGATATAGTCCGGTGTTGGAGCTCGGATACATAGTCCGGCGTTGGAGCTTGGATACATTCCGGCGTTAGAGCTGGGAAGCGGTCAGGCGTTGGTGCTCGGCTGCAAAAGATACCTTGAATGCAGTCCGGCGTTGGAGCTCGGACGCAAGAGGACGCTGCCGCCCGGGAACAACTTCAAAACCGAGGTGTGGCATAAAAATGACAAGGCATTGATAAAGGCCAGAAACTTAAAGGGGCTCCTCGGATACCCGACGTGTAAACTCGCCGAATGCATTTCGGCGATCCTCAAGATCGAAGATGAGAAGATTTGTTGAACCAGTTTTCAAGACCGTCAACCGAAGATGAAGAACAGTTCAGAAGAATAGAGGAGCATCCCTAACTTGAAGACCGGTTCAGGGGCTACTAACGGTGTCCTGGACTAGGGGGTACTCACCACGTCATCTCCCGATCTATTAGATTGGGCCGAGGACCCCCATGGCCGTATACTCATGGGCCAGTTCGGACAGCTACCGCATACAAGGAATATTCCACAAGACTTGGCGATCAAGACAAGGACTCCTCCCCACCGGCGTATTCGGCTAGGACTCTTGTTATCCTAGGCCTCTGGTGCATTATATAAACCGAGGCCAGGCTAGTCGATAGATCATATACAACAATCATACCATAGGCTAGCTTCTAGGGTTTAGCCTCCTTGATCTCGTGGTAGATCTACTCTTGTACTACCCATATCATCAATGTTAATCAAGCAGGACGTAGGGTTTTACCTCCATCAAGAGGGCCCGAACCTGGGTAAAACATCGTGTCCCCTGCCTCCTGTTACCATCCACCTTAGACGCACAGTTAGGGACCCCCTACCCGAGATCCGCCGGTTTTGACACCGACAGCGAGGGTCAATTTGGATAGTCATGATGAGCAAAGCTTGCTTGTGCTTTTCAAGGAAGCATTGCAGCAGTATCGGTGTTACCTGAGGAAATCACACTTTGATGGCAAGTCTATAAACGAATTTCCGGTGAAGTCTCCTATGCTAAATTTAGAAGACATTGAATGGAAAAACCTTTTTATGCACTGGTCTCGTTCCCAGGATGAGGTACTGTCTATGAAATCACATGACAATTTGAACTTCTACTTTTCCGCATGTGCCTTACAGATCTTTTTTGCAGGAAATCTGCTCAAAGAAGAATTCCGGTTTGACAAGAACGACAGGATATTGCAAATATGCTGCCCGCTGCTTTGCTCTTTTTAGTACCTGTTGTCCTGTATCACTGTACTTGCATACATATCTGGTTCATTATGTGACAGCAGTATGCATGATAGCTTGCTTATCAATTGTTCGCTCCAAATTATCTGATCTGTATGAATGGTTACATTAGTGTAGAATATATCCAATGCCAATGTTTTTAGCTCTGCATTGTTCTTGTAAGTGCGTGTTGTCCTTTATTAGTGTACTTATAATGACAGGTAGTTGTTCATGTACCATCACTCTGCAGCTTATTTTCCTTTGCCCTCCATTTTCTACACATCAGATCTATATTTACTCTTACCATAAGGTTGGTACTGAAGAAGTTTAGTTGTGCATTGCTCTTGGCTGTACCTTTTGCCTGTATCGCTGCACTTACATTTATAGCTACTTGGTTATGTAGCATCACTCTTCATCTTATCTTAAATATTCTCCATTTTTTTCGTATATTATCACATCTATATTTACTCTTAACAAAATGTAGAATAAAGGCAATACTTTTGAAGAAGATTCTGTGCTAAACTTCTTGAATTGCCCCCCCCCCCAATCAGCATGGACAAGGCCTTTATAGAGCCTGTCTTCACCAATAATGTAAGTTTGTCCATCTCAAGCCTTCAAACTTTGTTGTATATATTTGGTTAGGCATGACTGCAACAGCTGTTTATTTTTGGTGTTTTCATCAAATTGCTTGTTTAAAGTTTATTATGTAGTTCATAAACAAAAGTTTGTCCTTTCTCAATTTAAGTTTTCAGTTGTACAACCAACTTCCTTCTTCATACCATGTAAATTAAACTATATAGAGCAAGCGATCTTCTTTTGCACTGCATGTATGCTTCTGTTCTTCATCCGTAATCCAGTGGTGCGGTGAACCTACCCACCACAGCATAATGTCATATTCTACAATGTCTTAACTATGAATAATGTCATATCATTCTACTATTATTTAAACCGTCTCTTTATTTGCCAATCTGAAATGGTATAAATTGACAGCACACTAACCATTGATACTTATGAGTTCTTGATCTGTAATCCAATGGTGTCGTGAAGCTGCCAACTCCTTCACAATGTCATTTCCTGCCATGTCTTGACCTGAACAATACCATATTGTGTTAATGCAAATTTAAACTATGTCACTTTATTCGTCAGTAAGAAATGTGATGAATTGTCAGCACTGATACTTTCATTTGCAAAACCTGTCATCTGTCTACTTGTTTATCTTTCAGAGTGAGGAAGATATAAGTGTTGAACAAGCGCAGTCTCATCATCTTGCTCAGCTTCTTGCGCTGCAGCTCCCCAGCAGGGCTAACCTTTCTTGAACTCTATTGAAGTGTTGTCGGTTTTGTATATTATTTTGTTGGCGTGTTTATTTGCACTGGTGGCGATCTTTGATGCCCAGTGTATGTAATCTGCTGTCTGCTTGTGCTTTATTATCATAGTGGCGAACTTTGATGCCCAGTGGATGTAATATGCCGTAATTTCTTTATTGTATAGTATAGGTTTTTTCTTATTCATGATGCTGCAGTTATTTTACTGTATATATATCATGTCTTCGCAGTAAACCGGCCAAACCGTAAAATTACGGTACATAATCGGGCCATCATGCAATCACGATGTAGGTTGGGCCTGAAACGTGCCGATCAGCTCATGGGCCGGTAGCAGCCCGAAATGAACCCCGGCCCATGATTGTGCGAATCAAATCACAGGCTTTTAACAGGCCGAAAAATTGTCTCGGTCCTTGTTTGGCCCAATCAGATATCGGCTATGAGCAGGCCGGATGCAAACCGGGCCGTAGTTAGGCCCAACTATATGACGGGCTTTTAACAGGCCGAAATTAATATAGGGCCGAAATGTTAAACGGGCCCTTAACAGGCCAAAACTAATATCAGGCCGAATTACTAAGTGTGCCTTTAGCAAGTGGGCCCAAAAGCATAGTGTCCAGTTGACGGGTCGAATCCGATATGGGCCATAATTAGGCCCAAAACCTCTTAAAGGGCCGGACCTGATCTAGGCCGTAATTTGGCCCAGAACGTGGTAGGCTTTTAACGGGCCGGATCTCATATGGGCCACTATTAGGCCCGGAGCATGGCAGGCCATTAATAGACCGGATCAAATATGGGACGGCATTTGGCCCAAAACATGGTAGGCAATTAACGGGCCGGCCTACTAGGGTCCTCAAAATCTTGTGGGCCTACAGCTGGGCCAGCCCATTAATGTCGACGAAATCTTGTGGGCCTTTAGCTAGGCCAGCCCATTATGATCCGCAAGAATTTTGTGGGCCTTTACCTGGGCCGGCCTATTATGGCACACGAAAATCTTGTGGGCCTTTACCTAGGCCGGCCCATTATGGCCCGCGAAATCTTGTGGGCCTTTAGCTGGCCCAGCCCATTATGGTCCGCAAAATCTTGTGGGCCTTTAGCTGGGCCGGCCCATTATGGTCCACAAAATCTTGTGGGCCTTTAGGTGGGCCAGCCCATTTAAACTTGTTGGGCCATGCCACGTGTCGACGTATCATAGGCGCATTATGTCCAGTGAGTGGATGACATCTGTCCCGACGATGAGCCGACACGTGTTTCCTCTAGCCAATGATGATTTTACACATGGAAAATCCCCATTGGCCGGGGCTGTTAACGGGTGAGGGAGTCCTGGATTAGGGGGTGTTCGGGTAGCCGGACTATACATTCAGCCGGACTCCTGGACTATGAAGATACAAGATTGAAGACTTCGTCCCGTGTCCGGATGGGACTTTCCTTGGCGTGGAAGGCAAGCTTGGCGATGCGGATATTCAAGATCTCCTACCATTGTAACCGACTCTATGTAACCCTAACCCTATCCGGTGTCTATATAAACCGGAGGGTTGTAGTCTGTAGGCAATCAACTCCATATACAACAATCATACCATAGGCTAGCTTCTAGGGTTTAGCCTCCTTGATCTCGTGGTAGATCTACTCTTGTACTACCCATATCATCTATATTAATCAAGCAGGACGTAGGGTTTTACCTCCATCAAGAGGTCCCAAACCTGGGTAAAACATCATGTTCCCTGCCTCTTGTTACCATCCGTCCTAGACGCACAGTTCGCGACCCCCTACCCGAGATCCGCCGGTTTTGACACCGACATTGGTGCTTTCATTGAGAGTTCCTCTGTGTCGTCGCCTTTAGGCCCGATGGCTCCTTTGATCATCAACAACGATATGGTCCAGGGTGAGACTTTTCTCCCCGGACAGATCTTCGTCTTCGGCGGCTTTGCTCTGCGGGCCAATTCGCTCGGCCACCTGGAGCAGATCGAAAGCTACGCCCCTGGCCATCAATTCAGGTTTGGAAGCTTAAACTACACGACCGACATCCGCAGAGACTTGATCTTCAACGGGTTCGAGCCACGGCCAAGCGCGTCGCACTATCTCGAGGGGCATGATCTAGCTCTGCCTCTGGACAGTGTCCTGGAGGCCGCACACGCATCGGTTCCGACCCCTAACTCGGAGCCTATTGCACCAATCGAGGATGAGCGGTTGGACGTCACCTCGGGGGCTTCGATCTCACAGGCGATCGAGCCGAACGCTAGCCCCGCACTCTGCATGATCCGTGACTCCGAGGATCCGGACTCCTTTCCGAACTCCGAACCCCCCGTGCCCCTGCCGACCGAATCCGATTGGGCGCCGATAATGGAGTTCACCGCTGCAGACATCTTTCAGCACTCGCCTTGTGGTGATATCCTGAACTCTCTCAAGTTTCTCTCCTTATCAGGAGAGCCCTGGCCGAACTATGGTCAGCGAGGATGGGATACGGACGATGAAGAAATTCAAAGCCCACCCACCACCCACTTGGTAGCCACTGTCGACAATTTAAACGACGTGCTCAACTTTGACTCTGGAGACATCGACAGCATGGATGACGATGCAGGAGATACCGATGAACCAACGCCCATAGGGCATTGGACAGCCACCTCATCTCACGATGTGTACATGGTGGATACCCCTAAAGGAAGCGACAACGAGGAAAAAGGGGATGGGACGGGAGATCGACCCCCCGAAAAGCAATCAAAGCGTCGGCGTAAACGCCTACCCAAGCCCCGCCTCGACAAAAACCCAGCCATAGAGCAGGACGAGCCGGTAGACGACGAGCAGGCCTTAGAGCAACCGCCCGAACAGGGCAACACGGATAGAGAAACCGAACATCCCTCCTCCGGCGAAAACGGCATTCCGGACGACCTCACGCAGGATAAACCAATGGAGCAGAAGAATCTCCACGAGAGCCTCGTTGCAACTGCACGAAGTCTAAAAAAGCAGAACCAGAAGCTAAAAACAGTGGAAGATGCACTCCGGATTAGATGGAGCAAAGTAATCAATACCGCAGATAAATACGGCGACAGTCGCCGCACTAAAAGCTATCCGAAAAGAAAGCTACTGCCTGAATTCGATGAAGAGGCCCTAGAGCCCTCGCATTCAAAAAATGAGAAAGCCACACGATCGGATAGACGACCCCATAAAGCGGCAAGCGGCGCCACACCTAAATCAGCATGCGACCCAATTAAGGATTCGCATCATGGCCCAGTCAGGTCCATTTATGGGCCAAGAAAGCAAGCTCTCGTAAGCAACGCTATGAAGCCATCATCAGAATCCGGCACACCCAAATACAGGGGCGCCGCACACCCCCTATGTTTCACCGATGAGGTCCTGGACTATGAATTTCCACATGGATTCAAACCCGTAAACATAGAGGCATATGATGGAACAACAGACCCTGGAGTTTGGATTGAGGATTATATCCTCCACATACACATGGCTAGAGGAGATGATCTCCACGCCATAAAATATTTACCCCTTAAGCTTAAAGGGCCAGCCCGGCATTGGCTTAAAAGCCTTCCCGAAAACACAATTGGAAGCTGGGAAGAGCTCGAGGATGCTTTCCAAGCAAACTTTCAAGGGTCCTATGTCCGCCCTCCGGATGCAGACGATCTTAGTCACATAACTCAACAACCCGGAGAATCAGCTCGGCAGTTCTGGAATAGATTCCTCACTAAAAAGAATCAGATAGTCGACTGTCCGGACGCCGAAGCCTTAGCAGCTTTCAGGCATAACGTCCGAGACGAATGGCTCGCCAGACACCTCGGCCAAGAAAAGCCAAGAACAATGGCCGCACTAACAAGCCTCATGACCCGCTTTTGTGTAGGGGAGGACAGCTGGTTGGCAAGGTGCAGCCCCAGTGACCCAAGTACATCCGAAACTAGGGATGGAAACGGAAAACCGCGACGCAACAAGGACCGTCGCTGGACTAAGGACAAAAGTCCGAGGAGCACGGCAGTCAATGCCGGATTCAAAGGTTCATGACAAAATCAGGCAAAATCGCCCCCCCCCCCCCAGGATAACAGGGACGATCCATCCAACCTAAATAAAATCCTGGACAGGATATGTCAGATACACAGTACTCCCAGGAAGCCTACTAACCATACCCACAGAGACTGTTGGGTTTTCAAACAATCCGGCAGACTCAATGCCGAACACAAGGGGCTCGACACACCAAGCAAAGACAAGGACAAACCCCAAAAGCAGAGCACCAGGAAACAAAAGAACTTCCCACAAGAAGTAAAAACAATGAACTCACTTCACATAACAAAACGTGCGGTGCCCGTAAAGGTACGCACCACACGGCCCATCCCCAAAGGGTCCTGCCACTGGTTGTCAAAACCGATCATCTTCGATCAGTTAGATTATTCTAGAAATATCAAGAATGTAGGCTGGACTGCCTTGATACTCGATCCAATAATTGGCGGACTCGAGTTTTCAAATGTCCTTATGGACGGCGGCAGTGGACTAAACCTGATATATCAGGATACAATCCAGCACATGGGGATAAACCCAGCAAGAATCCGCCGCAGCAAAACCTCCTTTCAAGGGGTAATACCTGGTCCGGACACCCATTGTATGGGTTTCCTCTGGCTCGAAGTCATATTCGGCTCTGCTGATAACCTCCACCGCGAAAAGCTGACCTTCCATATCGTCCCGTTCTCAAGTCGCTATCAAGCACTACTGGGACGTGAAGCTTTCGCTCGCTTTAACGCAATACCGCATTATGCATCTCTTACACTTAAGATGCCCGGTCCACGAGGCATCATCTCTTTGAAGGGGAAGCACTAAAGTGCGCCTCCCCAAGCGGAGGACTGTGCGGCCGCCTTGACAGCCCCACAGCAAAATGGCCTCACCGGCCAAAAAACTTCGAAATAGGTCATTCAAGACCACAAACGCAGATAGACGAGTTCGGTGCAAATTCATCATTGATGCAGGCCTAGTGGCCATATAATCCCGCACTAGGGGCTCCACGCATATACAATAAGAGACAATAAAGCTCAATCTTATATATTTTACTTTATACTTTGTTCATTTTAAAACCTTTTCGGCACGACCCGTTTTCAACTTAGTTTCTCTCTTTTACAGATGAACGTCGTGCGGCGCCCATCCAGGATACGGCACAACGGAGACATAGGCGCAGACGTGCAGTAGGGACCCGTCCTAAAGGATTCTTTTTAGATTAAGACCCTGCGTAAACCTTTTTTACTGTCTCTTGTTGCTACACATCCCCTGGTTTTTTCTGATATAACCAAGGAGGAGGCTGGCGTCTTGGCATGTGGCCACGTCAGAATTTTTGCACGTACCTGGACACTAGGGGCTTTTTTAATAAAGAGTGTTGTTTCGCCCGCACTCATAAAGACCGAACACCTTAGGGAGTGTTCGGCGTCGTGAGTTTTGGCATTATATGCATCAGCTCCGAATCATGTCTTTAGTCAAATGTTGGGTTGCCCGGCTCCTGAGTTTGGCTACCTTACGTTCCGCTCTATCGGCTAAGGTAGCACCAGGAGAACTACTGCGATTGTGCCCCGGTTCGGCCGGGCGAGCACCTCAGTAGAGAAAGTCGAAAACTAACTATCATGATGTAGCGTGAGACTGGTCAGCTACTCGATGACCTATCGGAATCTATCGGATTCCTCCGCTTTAACGAAGGGCCGCTTCCCGGTCAGGCACATACGCGCCCCGAACTCGGGCGAGCGCAGTCGCCACCAAGGGGCTACCTAAATAGTCTCACTGTCAAGCTCCTATGGCTAAGTGAAAGTGTTAAAGCATTATAGTCCGGTTGCCTGGACCGCTGCGCTATCACCTCCTTTGTAGGACCAAGACGTTGGGTTAAGTGTGAAAATGCGTCTTCTGCGAGCACCCCCGCACTATGTGCGTGGGGGCTGAAGCCAACGACTGCCATCTTTCAGATTTTGTATATATATATCTTAAAACGGCCGCACAGGAGGTGTTCCCAATACTTAAAGGCATAAGTATAAAAAGGCCACTACAGTTTATCAAAAGATTACTTTATAATTACATATGCTATCATAACATAGCATCTTTCGAGCACTGCGTCTCTATTACACGAGCGCCTTCAAGGACTTCCTGAAAATAGTGCTCGGAGGGTACTCAGCTTTTGTCCGAATCTCGGGACGCAACAACGGTGGTCTCCATCTCTGCCCAGTATGTCTTGACACGGGCAAGAGCCATCCTTGCGCCCTCTATGCATGCTGACCTCTTCATTGCATTAATACGCGGCACCGCGTCAAGGAATTGCTGCACCAAGCTGAAATAACTCTTCGGCTCTGATCTCCCCGGCCACAGATGACCCATGACGTACTTCATGGCGAGTCCGGACAACCTATTCAGTTCGGCCCATTGAGCCAAACGATCATCCACTGCCAGTGGACGCTCTGGATTGTGAAACTGCGACCAGGAAAGCTTTTCCACTTCGCGATCTTTCTGATCTCGAAAGTGTTCGGTCGCATCAGCAACACTCGCTGCCAAATCCAGATAGGTATCCTCCACACTCCACATCCGGTCCAACGGAGCAAACTTCGGATCGCAAAATTTCCTTCGCAGCATAAAGGGCTTTCCAGCCACAATCTGTTCGGCCTGACGCAGCTCCTCCTTCGTAGCTCTCATCGCAGAGCGCGCGTCCTTGGCATTGGCAATGGCCTTCTCTAAGTCCGTCTGTTTTGCCTGGTCTTCTTTCTCAAGAAGTCGGCAACAGTCTGCAGTGCTCTTTAACTTTTCGGCCATCTCGGCCATCTCTTCCTTGCTTCGGCAATGAGCAGCCTGTTCGGCTCTCAGCTCTTCAAGGGCTTTCTTGGCAGCCGCATCACTTTCTCTGGCTTGTTCTTTAGCTCGGGCAAGTTCTGCCCTAAGACTCTCCACGGCGGCCGCACCATCTGCGTCAAGCACACACATCGTAAGACACTGGCATAAAACTCTTCTTACCTAATGTCGCCCGAGGAATTACATACCTTGAGCCTCATCAAGCCGCTTGTTGACAAGCGCGATGTCGGCATCTGCAACGTCCAGTTGCCGCTTTAGTTCGGCAAAATCATCAGTTCGGCTCGATTC
This sequence comes from Triticum dicoccoides, assembly GCF_002162155.2. Classification (NCBI taxonomy): domain Eukaryota; kingdom Viridiplantae; phylum Streptophyta; class Magnoliopsida; order Poales; family Poaceae; genus Triticum; species Triticum dicoccoides. The sequence goes on from NC_041382.1 coordinate 756,314,687, forward strand.
CGGACACCCTGCCGCCTACATTCAAAGGTGACATCTTAGACCTGGGATTATGATCCTCCGCGTGCCGTCATTTCTTGCCGACGTGCAGAGTCTCAGGGGATACTATCTACACAGGGCGCATCTTATTCATGCGCAACCGACAAAAGTGTACATTATCTAATGTACCTCAAAACCCGTCAGTAAACTTTTGACGGCCTCATGCAATCCGCTCTCTGCGGATGACATTCTTTCAATCACCGTGCCCATCAATGCACGGTGCTCCTCTGAGATAGAAGCTCTCCCCAGCAGAATTTTTAGCTCCTCCGGCCGAGCACCAGACGGTGTCGGGCTCGTCCCATGACCTCTTTCAAAGGACGGATGCAGAGAACCTCGTGGGGACGCATAGCTACCTTCCGCCCCTGCCGGATTCGGAGAAACCCTCCGCGACGACACCTCAGGGTCGCCCGCCTCGCTAGGAGGCACGGCAGGGGGAGGCGTCCCGCTCTCCATCATCTCTAGAAGGAGATCCCCCGAAGACGAGCTCTGCTGAGAAGGGCCGAGGTCCGAGTTACAAGGTAAAGGTTTGGTTAATATTCTCAGATGTAAATCAAGGATTTCCCTCATCCCTCAAAAGGAAAATCTTTTCTCCACTTACAGCTCGCTGGAGGGCTGATCCCCTTGAGGGCGTAGTCCGGCCGAGGGACTCCCCGGCGCCGGACCCTCTGATGAGGATTTTCTCCCCCGCTTCAAGACCATGGTTTCCGGGTCGTCAGAGGCGGTTCTCTTCTTCCCCTTAGGAGAGGAATTGTCGGTTCCTCCCTTCGGAGCAGCCTCCTTCGAGGAGGCCATAGCTTCCTTGTCCTCCCCCTCCAAAGGCATTATCTCCAGCATCCTGACCAGCATGGGATCCGGCCTGGTTTTAGGAAGGGGAGCCGGACACCTGATCAGCTTTGCCTTTGCTATCCACTCCTGTTTAAAAGGACGGCTCTTTTAGGGGCAAGTTTATGACAATTATACGGATAGAAGGTCCGGGCACAAGGTTGCTTACTTGAATACCCGGGTGATTGCAGCTTAGGCCTGCGTCCTCGGTTAAATCCGGACACATCTCTTGTGATCCGAAGAATAGTCTATACATCTCCGCGGGCGTTGCGCCCATAAAGTCCTAGAGAGCTCGCGGTCCCTCTGGATTAAACTCCCACAGGCGAAGGGGGCGACATTTGCCGGGCAATATTCGGCAAATCAGCATGACCTGCGTCACCTTGACCAAGCTGAGGTCTCCTTCCGAGAGATCCTTAATTCGGCCCCGTAACAAGGGCACGTCTTTGGGCAAACCCCAATCTAACCCTATGTTAACCCATGACGCTAGCCGTGGCGGGGGACCCGAGCGAAAGGCAGGAAGCGCCACCCACTCGGTGCTCCGGGGAGTGGTGATATAAAACCACTCTCGTTGCCACAAGCCTAACTCCTCTTGAAAAGAGCCCTCGGGCCATGGAGCATCAGCATTTTTTCTTATAACAGCGCCTCCGCACTATGCGTGCCGTCCCTTGATCATCTTCGGCTCCACTTTGAAAGTCTTGAGCCATAATCCGAAGTGAGGGGTAACACGGAGGAATGCTTCGCATACAATGATAAACGAGGAGATATGGAGGATGGACTCCGGAGCTAAGTCGTGAAATTCCAGCCCGTAATAAAACTGCAGTCCCCTCACAAAGGGATCCATCGGGAAGCCTAACCCCCGAAGGAAGTGAGACACGAACACTACGCTCTCACAGGGCTGGGGACGGGGGATAGCCTGCCTTTGAGCAGGCAACCAGTGCGAAATTTCGGCGGTTAAGAACTTAGCTTCTCTCAACTTTAGCACGTCCTCCTCCATGACGGAGGAGGGCATCCATCGGCCTTGAAGGTCGGAACCGGACATTGTCGAAGGTCTAAGGCGCCCGGAATCTGGAGCCTAGGGTGTTGGAACTCGAGGCGACGGGCGAACTCGTTTTGGGATTGGAGAAAAGGAGTAAGGCCCTGGTCTCTTTATAAGAGGTTGAATACCAGGAGCCCTCCCCGTAACCGTTTGGGACTCGCCTTTAATCGAGAAAACATGCTAACGGGCACGATTGGGTTACCCACGTCCGTATTGATGAGAATCCCGTAAAAGGGGGGTACACGATCTCTGCTTTGACAAGACGTGCCAAGGAAACCGCCTCGCGAAACACGCTGAGGTGGAAAAGTGAAAACGATTCGAGTAAAGGACTTGGCTGTTGTGTGATGACGCACTGCGGAATACGTCAGCAGATTTGATTTGTGTTAATATTATTCTCTCTATGGCAATATGTGGAAGCTTATTTTGCAGAGCCGGACACTACTCTTGGTGTTTACAATCTTCTATGAAGGACTTGGAGGATGAACCCGCCTTGCAATGCCGAAGACAATTTGCGCGCCGAACTCGCCGTCATTGAAGCCTGGTTCAGGGGCTACTGAGGGAGTCCTGGATTAGGGGGTGTTCGGGTAGCCGGACTATACCTTCAGCCGGACTCCTGGACTATGAAGATACAAGATTGAAGACTTCATCCCTTGTCCGGATGGGACTTTCCTTGGCGTGGAAGGCAAGCTTGGCAATGCAGATATTCAAGATCTCCTACCATTGTAACCGACTCTATGTAACCCTAACCCTATCTGGTGTCTATATAAACCGGAGGGTTGTAGTCCGTAGGCAATCAACTCCATATACAACAATCATACCATAGGCTAGCTTCTAGGGTTTAGCCTCCTTGATCTCGTGGTAGATCTACTCTTGTACTACCCATATCATCAATATTAATCAAGCAGGACGTAGGGTTTTACCTCCATCAAGAGGGCCCGAACCTGGGTAAAACATCATGTTCCCTGCCTCCTGTTACCATCCGACCGAGAGGCATAGTTCGGGACCCCCTACCCAAGATCCGCCGGTTTTGACACCGACAACGGGTTATCGGATCCAAAACCCGACCCGATAGCTTAACGGCGTTCCGTTACGGTGGATGCCACGTGTCGGTCACCCTTGATGAAAGCACTTCTGTGACGCGCGATTTATCGTCATGGAAGTGGACACTTCTGTGATGATAATTTTGGTAATGTCATGGAACACTTCTACGACAGCACAGGTATGCCTATCTTGATTCTGTCATAATTTTTTCATGGATGTACATGCATGACAAAAAAAGCGACCAACTGTGACAAACACGTATCATCACGGAAGTGTATTTTTTATAGTGTATTAAAATGCTTAAAGAAGTTATTTTTCCGAGGTTTGGAGTCCCTAGATATTTAATGACTGATGGTGGTTCACATTTTATTCATAGTACTTTCCGTTAAATGCTTGCTAAATATGACGTCAATCATAGAATTGCATCTCCTTATCATCCTCAGTCTAGTGGTCAAGTAGAATTGAGTAATAGAGAACTCAAATTAATTTTGCAAAAGACTATTAATAGGTCTAGAAAGAATTGGTCCAAGAAACTTGATGCATTATGGGCCTATAGAACTGCATATAAAAATCCTATGGGTATTGATACGTCCATTTTGCATCATGCTTTTATATCGATATTTATTGCATTATGGGTTGTTATTTCACTTTATGTCACAATACTTATGGCTATTCTCTCTTATTTTATAAGGTTTACATAAGGAGGGAGAATGCCGGCAGCTGGAATTCTGGGCTGGAAAAGGAGCAAATATTAGAGACCTATTCTGCGCAACTCCAAAAGTCCTGAAACTCCACGGAACGTCTTAAAATAAATAAAGAAAAATCCTCGCCAAAGATGAAGGCCAGGGGGCCCACACCCTGCTCACGAGGGTGGGGGGCACCCCCCCTAGGGCGCGCCCCCTACCTCGTGGGCCCCCTGGTGGCTCTCCGACGTCCATCTTCTCCTATATGAAGTCTTTCGATGGGAAAAAATAAAGAAGGAACCTTTTGGGGCGAGACTCTGCCGCCACGAGGTGGAACCTTGGTGGATCCAATCTAGAGCTCCGGCAGAGCTGTTCTGCCGGGGATACTTCCCTCCCGGAGGGGGAAATCATCACCATCGTCATCACCAACGCTCCTCTCATCAGGAGAGGGCAATCTCCATCAACATCTTCACCAGCACCATCTCATCTCCAAACCCTAGTTCATCTCTTGTATCCAATTCTTGTCTCAAAGACCGGGATTGGTGCTAGTAGGTTGCTAGTAGTGTTGATTACTCCTTGTAGTTGATGCTAGTTGGTTTATTTGGTGGAAGATCATATGTTCGGATCCTATATGCATATTATTACCCCTCTGATTATGAACATGAATATGCTTTGTGAGTAATTACGTTTGTTCCTGAGGACAAGGGAGAAGTCTTGCTATTAGTAGTCATGTGAATTTGGTATTCGTTCGATATTTTGATGAGATGTATGTTGTCTAGCCTCTAGTGGTGTTATGTGAACGTCGACTACATAACACTTCACCATTATTTGGGCCTAGAGGAAGGCATTGGGAAGTAATAAGTAGATGATGGGTTGCTAGAGTGATAGAAGCTTAAACCCTAGTTTATGCGTTGCTTCGTAAGGGGCTGATTTGGATCCATATGTTTCATGCTATGGTTAGGTTTACCTTAATACTTTTGTTGTAGTTGCCGATGCTTGCAATAGAGGTTAATCATAAGTGGGATGATTGTTCAAGTAAGAACAGCACCCAAGCACCGGTCCACCCACATATCAAATTATCAAAGTATCGAACGCGAATCATATGAACATGATGAAAACTAGCTTGACGATATTCCCGTGTGTCCTCGGGAGCGCTTTTCATATTATAAGAGTTTGTTCCGGCTTGTCCTTCGCTACAAAAAGGATTGGGCCACCTTGCTGCACTTTATTTACTTTTGTTACTTGTTGCTAGTTACAATTTATCTTATCACAAAACTATCTGTTACCACTTATTTCAGTACTTGCAGAGAATACCTTGCTGAAAGCCGCTTATCATTTCCTTCTACTCCTCGTTGGGTTCGACACTCTTACTTATCGAAAGTACTACGATAGATCCCCTATACTTGTGGGTCATCAAGACTCTTTTCTGGCGCCGTTGCCAGGGAGTGTAGCGCCTTTGGTAGGTGGAATTTGGTAAGGAAAAATTTATATAGTGTGCTGAAATTTACTGTCACTTGTTACTATGGAAAGTAATTCTCTGAGGGGCTTGTTCGGGGTATCTTCACCCCGTCCAGTAGAGCAAAGAGTTGCTCCTCAACCTACTGAACCTATTGAAAATGAAACTTCTTTTGAATTTCCTTCGGGTATGATGGAAAAACTGCTAGCTAACCCTTTTACAGGAGATGGAACAAAGCATCCTGATGAGCACTTAATATATGTGGATAAAGTTTGTGGATTATTTAAGCTTGCAGGTATACCCGATGATGTTGCTATGAAGAAGGTCTTCCCTTTATCTTTGAAGGGAGATGCATTGATATGGTATAGGCTATGTGATGATATGAGATCATGGGATTATAAAAGATTGAAATTGGAATTTCATCAAAAGTATTACCCTATGCATCTTGTTCATCGTGATCGCAATTATATATATAATTTCTGGCCTCGCGAAGGAGAAAGCATCACTCAAGCTTGGGGGAGGCTTAAATCAATGTTATATTCATGCCCCAATCATGAGCTCTTAAGAGAAAGGATTATTCAAAATTTATATGCTCAGCTTTCTGATAACAATCGCACCATGCTCGATACTTCTCGTGTTGGCTCTTTTATGATGAAGACCACTGAATTCAGATGGAATTTATTGGATAGAATTAAACGCAAATCTGAAGATTGGTACCTCGACGAAGGTAAGGAGTCTGGTATGACACCTAAGTTTGATTGTGTTAAATCTTTTACGGACACCGATATTTTCAGTAAGTTTAGCACTAAATATGGACTTGACTCTGAGATAGTAGCTTCTTTCTGTGAATCTTTTGCTACTTATGTTGATCTCCCTAAGGAGAAGTGGTTTAAATATCATCCTCCCATAGAAGTAAAAGTAGCTGCACCTATTAAAGTTGAAGAAAAGACTGTCACTTATAATGATCCTATTGTTCCTACTGCTTATGTTGAGAAACCACCTTTTCCTATTGGAGTAAAGGATCATGCTAAAGCTTCAACTGTTGTTGGTAAAAGCAATATTACAACTTATACACCTCCTCAGCAAGTTAAAGTAGAACCTAATATTGCTATTGTTAAAGATCTCTTGTCTGATAATATTGATGGGCATGTTATTCAGTTCGAAGGTGAAACTGCTAGAATTGCTAAACCTTGTGCTAAAGATAAACATAGACCTGTAGTAGGCATGCCCATTATTTCTGTTAAAATAGGAGATCATTGTTATCATGGTTTATGTGATATGGGTCCTAGTGCTAGTGTTATACCTTATGACTTGTATAAAGAAATCAAGCATGAAATTGCACCTGGTGAATTAGAAGATATTGATGTCACAATTAAACTTGCCAATAGAGATACTATTTCAGCGATGGGAATTGTTAGACATGTTGAAGTCTTGTGTGGGAAAACTAAATATCCTGCTGATTTTCTTGTTCTTACTTCTCCACAAGATAGCTTTTGTCCCATTATATTTGGTAGACCCTTCTTGAACACTGTTAATGCTAGGATAGATTGTGAAAAGAATGTTGTTACTATTGGCTTGGATGATATGGTTCATGAGTTTAATTTCTCTAAATTTAGTAAACAACATCATGAGGAAGAATTACCTAGTAAGGATGACATTATTGGTCTTGCTTCTATTGCCGTACCTCCTAGTGATCCTCTAGAACACTATTTGCTAGACCATGAAAATGATATGTTCATGAATGAAAGAAGGGAAATAGATGAAGTATTCTTTAAACAGGAACCTATTTTGTAACACAACTTGCATGTTGAAATTTTAGGGGATCCTCCTCCACCCAAGGGTGATCCCATGTTAGAACATAAACCTTTGCCTGATAATCTTAAATATGCTTATCTTGATGAAAAGAAGATATATCCTGTTATTATTAGTGCTAACCTTTCAGAGCATGAAGAAGAAAGATTATTGAAAACTCTGAAGCAGCATCGTGCTGCTATTGGATATACTCTTGATGATCTTAAGGGCATTAGTCCCACTCTATGTCAACATAAAATAAATTTGGAAGCGGACGCCAAACCAGTTCGTGATCCTCAACGATGTCTGAATCCTAAAATGAAAGAAGTGGTAAGAAAAGAAATACTCAAGCTTCTGGAGGCAGGTATAATTTATCCCGTGGTTGATAGTTAGTGGGTAAGTCTTGTCCATTGTGTCCCTAAGAAGGGAGGTATTACTGTTGTTCCTAATGATAAAGATGAATTGATTCCACAAAGAATTATCATGGGTTATAGGATGGTAATTGATTTCCGCAAATTAAATAAAGCTACTAAGAAAGATCATTACCCCTTACCGTTTATTGATCAAATCCTTAAAATATTATGCAAACATACACACTATTGCTTTCTAGATGGTTATTCTGGTTTCTCTCAAATACCTGTGTCGGCTAAAGATCAATCAAAAACTACTTTTACATGCCCTTTTGGTACTTTTGCTTATAGACGTATGCCTTTTGGTTTATGTAATGCACCTGCTACCTTTCAAAGATGCATGATGGCTATATTCTCTGACTTTTGTGAAAAGATTTGTGAGGTTTTCATGGACGATTTTTCCGTCTATGGTTCCTCTTTTGATGATTGCTTGAGCAATCTTGATCGAGTTTTGTAGAGATGTGAAGAAACTAATCTTGTCTTGAATTGGGAAAAGTGCCACTTTATGGTTAATGAAGGTATTGTCTTGGGGCACAAAGTTTCTGAAAGAGGTATTGGAGTTGATAAAGCCAAGGTTGATGCTATTGAAAAGATGCCATGTCCCAAGGACATCAAAGGTATAAGAAGTTTCCTTGGTCATGCCGGTTTTTACAGGAGGTTCATTAAGGGCTTCTCAAAAATCTCTCGGCCTCTGACTAACTTATTACAAAAAGATATACCATTTGTCTTTGATGATGATTGTGTAGAAGCATTTGAAACATGTAGAAAGCATTAGTCTCTGCACCTGTTGTTCAGCCACCTGATTGGAATTTACCCTTTGGAATTATGTGTGATGCTAGTGATTATGCTGTAGGTGTTGTTCTAGGGCAAAGAGTTGATAAGAAATTAAATGTTATTCATTATGCTAGTAAGACTCTAGACAATGCTCAAAGAAATTATGCTACTACTGAAAAAGAGCTTTTAGCAGTTGTATTTGCTTGTGATAAGTTCAGACCTTATATTGTTGATTCTAAAGTAACTATTCACACTGATCATGCTGCTATTAAATACCTTATGGAAAAGAAAGATGCTAAACCTAGACTTATTAGGTGGGTTCTCTTCCTACAAGAATTTGATTTGCATATTGTTGATAGAAAGGGAGCTGAGAACCCCATTGCAGACAACTTGTCTAGGCTAGAGAATGTTCTTGATGACCCACTACCTATTAATGATAACTTTCCAGATGAACAATTAAATGTTATAAGTACTTCTCGTAGTACTCCATGGTATGCTGATTATGCTAATTATATTGTTGCTAAGTTTATACCACCTAGCTTCACATACCAGCAAAAGAAAAAGTTTTTCTATGACTTGAGACATTACTTTTGGGATGACCCACATCTTTATAAAGAAGGACACTAGTAGAAAAGGGGGCTTTGCTCCAGGCCGGGTAAGCCCATTAGTCCCGGTTCATTCTAGAACCGGGACCAATGGGTGCATTTATCCCGGTTCGTGCGGCTAAGGCATTAGTCCCGGTTCACCTGGGCCCTTTAGTCCCGGTTCATGCCACGAACCGGGACTAAAGGGTGCAATGACCATTAGTCCCAGTTGGTGGCACCAACCGGTACTAAAGGTTAGACCTTTAGTCCCGGTTGGTGCCACCAACCGGGACTAATGGGCTTTGAGGCATTGATACCGGTTCATGGCACGAACCGGTACTAAAGGTCCCATTTTCAAACTCTCCCCCCCGGTGGACCGCCTTTTCAGTTTTAGAAAAAACAAAAGAAAATGATGGAAATGTCAAAAAAATAAAACAAAATAAGTTTCCCATGTGATATGTGGTCTAGTTGTTGGGAAAATTTACAAATATGAATTTGACTTTATTTACAAAATCTCTCTGGAATTTGTAAAATGGGCATAACTTTTGCATACGAACTCGGATTAAAATTTTTTTTTATGAAAAATCATCTACTTGAAAAGTTACATCCGATAGAGATTGCCTATGGCCTGTTTGCAAATTTGTAGAATCCTCAAATTCCAAAAGGAAAAAAAGTTATGCTCAAATTTTAGTTTTTTTAAATTTTCATTAAATCTGGTCAAACTATGGTCAAACTACTTACTCAAGAAGTATTAGTGTTACTAAATAATTATTCAAGAATATTAGTGTTATTAAATAATTATTTCAGTTTTTTTGAATTTTGGTCAAATCTGGTCAAACTATGGTCAAACTGTGGTCAAACAATGGTCAAACTACTTATTCAAGAAGTATTAGTGTTACTAAATAATTATTCAAGAATATTAGTGCTATTAAATAATTCTTTCAATTTTTTTGAATTTGGTCAAATCTGGTCAAACTATGGTCAAACTACTTATTCAAGAAATATTAGTGTTACTAAAAAATTATTGTTTTTTAGAACAATAGTTTCAAACTCAAACAGTGAAATGTGTGACTTCATGCTCAAGCTAAACTCCTGAGGGTTAATAGGATTGACATCTTACTATTGTCAGGAAAACAACGAGTGCAGACTTGGAAATGAGGGAGAATAGAACCCGGAAGTTAAGCATGCTCAGGCTGGGGGAGTGGGAGGATGGGTGACTGTCCGGGAAGTTAGATGATTTGGAATGATGAGGGGTGATTAGAGATTAAATTGAGCAGTGATGAGGGGTGATTAGAGATTAGAGGTTAAAATAATTCAGAAATTTGAAAATAAAAAATTCAAAAAAAATTTCAAAAAAAATCAGAAAATTTCCTTTAGTACCGGTTGGTGTTACCAACCGGGACTAAAGGTGGACCGGCCACGTGGATGCCCGTGGTTTGAACCGGGACTAAAGGGTCGGGGCATTAGTACCGACCCTTTAGTCCCGGTTTAGGAACCGGGACTACAGGCCCTTACGAACCGGGACAACAGGCCCTTTATCTACCAGTGGGAGTAGATGGTGTTATTAGACGTTGTGTACCTGAGCATGAACAGGAACAGATCCTACGCAAGTGTCATTCTGAGACTTATGGAGGGCACCACGCTGGAGATAGAACTGCACATAAGGTATTGCAATCTGGTTTTTATTGGCCTACTCTCTTCAAGGATGCCCGTAAGTTTGTCTTGTCTTGTGATGAATGTCAAAGAATTGGTAATATTAGTAGACGTCAAGAAATGCCTATGAATTATTCTCTTGTTATCAAACCATTTGATGTTTGGGGCTTTGATTATATGGGACCTTTTCCTGCCTCTAATGGATACACGCATATTCTAGTTGCTGTTGATTACGTTACTAAGTGGGTAGAAGCTATTCCAACTAGTAGTGCTGATCATAACACTTCTATTAAAATGCTTAAAGAAGTTATTTTCCCGAGGTTTGGAGTCCCTAGATATTTAATGACTGATGGTGGTTCACACTTTATTCATGGTGCCTTCCGTAAGATGCTTGCTAAATATGATGTTAATCATAGAATTGCATCTCCTTATCACCCACAGTCTAGTGGTCAAGTAGAGTTGAGCAATAGAGAGCTCAAATTAATTTTGCAAAAGACTGTTAATAGGTCTAGAAAGAATTGGTCTAAGAAACTTGATGATGCATTATGGGCATATAGAACTGCATACAAAAATCCTATGGGTATGTCTCCGTATAAAATGGTTTATGGAAAAGCATGTCACTTACCTCTCGAACTAGAACATAAGGCATATTGGGCTATTAAAGAGCTTAACTATGATTTCAAACTTGCTGGTGATAAGAGGTTATTTGATATTAGCTCACTTGATGAATGGAGAACCCAAGCTTATGAAAATGCCAAGTTGTTTAAGGAAAAAGTTAAAAGATGGCAATACAAAAGGATACAAAAGCGTGAGTTTAATGTAGGTGATTATGTATTGCTATACAACTCTCGTTTAAGATTTTTTGCAGGAAAACTTCTCTCTAAATGGGAAGGCCCCTACGTTATCGAAGAGGTCTATCGTTCCGGTGCCATAAAAATCAACAACTTCGAGGGCACAAATCCGAAGGTGGTAAACGGTCAAAGAATTAAACATTATATCTCAGGTAATCCCATAAATGTTGAAACCAATATTATTGAAACCGTAACCTCGGAGGAATACATAAGGGACACTTTCTGGAACGTTTCAGACTCTGAAAAGGAATAGGTATGTGGTACGATAAGTAAACCGACTCCAAAACAATTTTTAAGGCAATATTTCTCTGTCTTAGAATATTTAGAAAAATAGAAAAATAAGTAGCAGTCTAGGAAGGACACGAGGGCCCCACGAGGGTGGTGCCCCCCCCACCTCGTGAGCACCTCGTGTGCCTTCCGGACTCCGTTTTCTTGCATGTTACGTATTTTGGTCAGTAAAAATTCATTATATAACCTCCCGAAGGTTTTGACTCCCGTATCATGCAATTCTCCTCTGTTCTTGTTTCAAGCTGTTTTTCTGACAGATCTAGGTTATCATGACGGACCCAAGCGCCTCCAAGGACAAGTTCTTTGATAAGGTCATCAACCCTTGCCTCGCAGAGGTGCTGCGACACCCTCAAACCATTGAGTTGCGTGATGGGTTGCTGTAGATCCGTGATGAAGAGGGACCAAAGGGGACCGGAAACATGGAGACGAGGCTCGAAGCAGTGGAGCAACAAGTTTTCAAGTGCTAGGGGATGGTGGAACGTGGACTCAACTCTAACCACATGATGATCGCGGAGTTCACTAGAAACCACAAGTTGGATGCTGACAACCTTGGGGAGACTATCTTCAAGCTTCATGAGAAGATCGAGCACCTCCAAGCCCAAATCTATGACCTGCAAAACCAAAACTATGAGTATGAATATAGATTCAAAAGGATGGGTTTGGCTGTAGATTTGAGGATCCTGGAGACTCGATCATCTTTCTAGGAGAACCTATGCCTTGGAAGATGGACGCAAGGCCCGCATGATCTACAACACCTCCACCTTCTTCACCGACAAAGGAGATATAATCACATGTGCATGGGCACTCCCCTTGGCAACTACCAAGCTGGGGGAGGTGCCCCAGTATCGTATCACAATCACAACTCCTATCTTTACCGTTTTTTCTTAATTTGATCCTATTAGTAGTATCTTGATCTAGTAGAATAAAGTTTATGGCATGATCTAGTTTTGAGTTTTGCTTTATGATCTCTCTTTGTAATCGAGTCCGTGAGCTATATATAATAAAGATTAGTGTTGAGTCAAGGGCTTGATTATTTTGCCACGATCTTGGGTGAATAAAAGAAAGAAGAAAAGAATAAAAAGAAACAAAAAGTTCATATTGATCTTATTGAGAGTACTGACTTCACATAGAAAGAGTATGATGATTAAAAGTTGTTGGGAGTTGGCAGACATAACTTTGGTCATTGTTGCAATTAATAGGAAGTAATAAGGAAAGAGAGGTTTTCACATATAGATATATTATCATTGACATCTTTTATGATTGGGAGCACTCATTAAAATATGATATGCTAAAGGGTTGATGTTGGACAAGGAAGACAACGTAATGAGTTATGTTTTTCTTATATCTGAGATAAACTATGTTGTCATGGATCCTCTAACTTGTTGAGCTTGCCTTTCCCCCTCATGATAGCCAAATTCTCAGCACCAAGTAGAAATACTACTTGTGCTTCCAAATAACCTTAAACCAGTTTTGCCACGAGAGTCCACCATATGTAACTATGGATTGAGTAAGATCCTTCAAGTAAGTTGTCATCGGTGCAAAGCAATAAAAATTGCTCTAAATATGTATGATTGATTGGTGTGGGAGAAATAAGCTTTATATGATCTTGTGATGTGGAAGTAATAAAAGCGATGGACTGCATAATAAAGGTTCATATCACAAGGGGCAATATAAAGTGACGTTCTTTCGCATTTAGATTTTATGCATCCAACCATGAAAGCGCATGGCAACCTCTGTTTCCCTCTGCGAAGGGCCTATCCTTTATTATTATGTTCTACCTTATGCAAGAGTCATGGTGATCTTCACCTTTATTTTTCATTTTATCCTTTGGCAAGCTCAGCATGTTGGAAAGAACATGATATATATATCTAATTGGATGTAGGGGAGCATGAACCATTATTGTTGACATTACCCTTGAGGTAAAAGGTTGTGGGGCAAAACTATAAGCCCCTATATTTCTCTGTGTCCGATTAAAACTCCATAACCACAAGTATTGCGTGAGTGTTAGCAATTATGGAGGACTAAATGATAGTTGAGTATGTGGACTTGCTTTTTAGCTCTGACATAGACTCTTTCTGATATTATGATAAATTGCAATTGCTTCAATGACTGAGATTATAGTTTGTCGGAGCCCAATAAGGTTTATGATTTATACTTTTGTGTTGTGAATAGATCATCACTTGAACATAAGTGATCATATGACAAAATCTGTATATGTTGCTGTTATGAGAATAATCATGATGCCTTCATGTCCGTATTTTATTTTTATTGACGCCTCTACCTCTAAACATGAGGACATATTTATTGTTGTCGGCTTTTCGCTTGAGGACAAGCGAGGTCTAAGCTTGGGGGAGTTGATACGTCCATTTTGCATCATGCTTTTATATCAATATTTATTGCATTATGGGCTGTTATTTCACTTTATGTCACAATACTTATGGCTATTCTCTCTTATTTTACAAGGTTTACATAAGGAGGGAGAATGCCGGCAGCTGGAATTCTAGGCTAGAAAAGGAGCAAATATTAGAGACCTATTATGCGCAACTCCAAAAGTCCTGAAACTCCACGGAACGTCTTAAAATAAATAAAGAAAAATCCTCGCCAAAGATGAAGGCCAGGGGGCCCACACCCTGCTCACGA
>NC_041382.1:756329054-756366073 GCF_002162155.2 Triticum dicoccoides
GCCCCCCTACCTTGTGGGCCCCCTGGTGGCTCTCCGACGTCCATCTTCTCCTATATGAAGTCTTTCGATGAGAAAAAATAAAGAAGGAACCTTTCGGGACGAGACTCCTCCGCCACGAGGCAGAACCTTGGCGGATCCAATGTAGAGCTCCGGCAGAGCTGTTCTGCCGGGCATACTTCCCTCCTGGAGGGGGTGATCATCACCATCGTCATCACCAACGCTCCTCTCATCGGGAGAGGGCAATCTCCATCAACATCTTCACCAGCACCATCTCATCTCCAAACCCTAGTTGATCTCTTGTATCCAATTCTTGTCTCAAAGTCCGGGATTGGTGCTAGTAGGTTGCTAGCAGTGTTGATTACTCCTTGTAGTTGATGCTAGTTTGTTTATTTGGTGGACGATCATATGTTCAGATCCTATATGCATATTATTACCCCTTTGATTATGAACATGAATATGCTTTGTGAGTAATTACGTTTGTTCCTGAGGACAAGGGAGAAGTCTTGCTATTAGTAGTTGTCGGTGTCAAAATCGGCGGATCTCGGGTAGGGGGTCCCAGACTGTGCGTCTAAGGTGGATGGTAACAGGAGGCAGGGGACACGATGTTTTACCCAGGTTCAGGCCCTCTTGATGGAGGTAAAACCCTACGTCCTACTTGATTAATATTGATGATATGGGTAGTACAAGAGTAGATCTACCATGAGATCAAGGAGGCTAAACCCTAGAAGCTAACCTATGGTATGATTGTTGTATATGATCTATCGACTAGCCTGGCCTCGGTTTATATAATGCACCAGAGGCCTAGAATAACAAGAGTCCTAGCCGAATACGCCGGTGGGGAGGAGTCCTTGTCTTGATCGCCAAGTCTTGTGGAATATTCCTTGTATGCGGCAGCTGTCCGAACTGGCCCATGAGTATACGGCCATGGGGGTCCTCGGCCCAATCTAATAGATCGGGAGATGACGTGGTGAGTACCCCCTAGTACAGGACACCATCAGTAGCCCCCTAAACCGGTCTTCAAGTTAGGGATGCTCCTCGATTCTTCCGAACTGTTCTTCATCTTCGGTTGACGGTCTTGAAAACTGGTTCAACAAATCTTCTCATCTTCGATCTTGAGGATCGCCGAAATGTATTCGGCGAGTTTACACGTCGGGTATCCGAGAAGCCCCTTTAAGTTTCTGGCCTTTATCAATGCCTTGTCATTTTTATGCCACACCTCGGTTTTGAAGTTGTTCCCGGGCGGCAGCGTCCTCTTGCGTCCGAGCTCCAAC
The DNA here is from genome assembly GCF_002162155.2 of Triticum dicoccoides. Taxonomy (NCBI): domain Eukaryota; kingdom Viridiplantae; phylum Streptophyta; class Magnoliopsida; order Poales; family Poaceae; genus Triticum; species Triticum dicoccoides. The sequence goes on from NC_041382.1 coordinate 756,330,326, forward strand.
GCTGGACTGCATTCGAGGTATCTTTTGCAGCCGAGCACCAACGCCGGACCGCTTCCCAGCTCTAACACTGGAATTTATCCGAGCTCCAATGCCGGACTATGTATCCGAGCTCCAACACCGAACTATATCCGAGGTGTCATATCACCTTGGTTCAAAAAAGTTTGAAGGAGTTTAGCCGAGCTTAATGCCGGAAATGCCCTCTATGGAGCCAGCCACTAGCGCCCGAGCTTTATGCTGGACTGCTTCCGAGGTGGTGCACCACCCCGAATGTGGGCCGATTTTTGTGAATATTTTTTATTGGTGCAATTTATTCTCTGCCGAGATATATAGCCAGTAGCCCTCAAGGTGTGTATCGGTCTAAAACCCGAGATGCACCTGAAGGATGACGTAAGACTGCTGATCCTAGTAGCCGCTGAGACTCAGGTTGATTTGCAAAATCGGCCTGAGGATCAAGTCCAAACTCGGCAGAATACTTTGGGACACTAAAAGCGGTGTGCTCAGTCCTCGAGGCTCAGGTTGGGTGTGGCCGACCAACCTGAGGATCAAAATCTCCTCGGAAACTATATTGCACATAAAATTTTCTGCATTGGACAAGCAATGCAGTAGCTTCCGAGACACTAGTCGGGTGGCAACACCAGATCAGGGGATCGATGTGCCCCTTTAATATTTGTAAATAAAAAGCCTGAAGCCCAGTAGCCCCCGAGCCTTAATGCGGGCACGAGTGGCCGAATTAAGGATCAATATCCATAGTAAAATCACAAATTATGTGTAATGACTCTATGTATCCAAGTACTTTACGTCATTAATGCTCGGATCCGCATTGTACAAAACTTCGTTTGACCGACCATCGGCTTCCACCTCCTCGGCCAGTAGCCAAGGAGTGTTTGTCCTACTTTATAAAGCCTTTATGAGGGCAAAGATTTACAACAAACAAGGCAATCTGGCCATACGGTTTTATAAACAAAGGTACGCAGAGAGTTATATCACTGTTTAACAGAAGAAATGTCTTCCAAAGAAAATAGTCCCGCTATCGGTTCCTTTCTTTGGGTTGTCATGCTAAGCATGATCATTAAACCTCAGCTCTAATGTAAGAGCAAAATATTGAGGATTTAGTTTGGGAGGCCAGTTAATAGCCCCCGCTAGTGTTCGGCGACAGTCGGGGTCAAGCCGTAAACACTTCGGCCAATGTTATGAACGGCCCATCATTTAACATAGTCATCGGATCGCTGACCAGTTTACGCTTATTGTGAAAGTCAGTTTTCGGCTTTCTCCACTGAGGTGCTTAACCATGTGAGCTGGAAGCACAATTGCAGTGGTTCTCCCTTTGCACGCCTAGCCGAACAAAACGGAACGTAGGAAGCAAGTGCAGGAGCCGGGCAACCCAACTATTGAACGAAGACACAATTCGAAACCGATGCATATATAGCAATATCTGAGAATGTTTTTGCCGAATCCCTAAAGGTGTCCGGCGTTGCACTGCGAGACTAATGCTGGAGAAGCACAAATAGTTTTAAAGTGCCAAAAAGCTTGGAAAACCAAGAAACATCAGTAAAAACATGACATCCGAACAATATCAAGTGTTCGGTGCCAATCCGAAAGTTGGTCTGAGAAAAAAGAAGTGCTTCTGTCGTGCTTTAACATGATACATCCTATCTCAAGACTTCGAGCGGGTCAGCCTACGGCTTCAACCTCCTATCCCGAGGGCGGAGTACTTCTCATCAGGCCAGTTTAGCAAACTAAACTCTAGCGGCTTTGAGAGAGAAATTAGACTCTCCGGCTAGTGACCGCACACTCATGTCGAAAAAGGAGTGATAAATAATAATAAAACTTTGCAACGACTAAGAAGAAGAACACTTATTATAAAACGGCTCAAATAAACTTAAGAGCCCCCAAGTGACTTGGGTAGAAGAATGATTGCATGTACTGAAGTACTTATATCATATCTATGTTCAACCGGACTTTAAACGCGTCTTAACCGACCGTCAACTTCTCCCTCTTCGGTCAAGGACCGAAAAGTGTTATGTACTCCATCGGTCGAGAATATCGATGGTGTTTCCAATGACCAGGCAATCAGGCCATAAGGCTGTAACAGACAAAGCGCGCTCAGGGAACTTATGCTATATTACCGTGAAGTGTAAGAAGCATCTTCGAAGAAAATAGTACCCCCACCGATACCTTTCTTTGGTGCTCATTGTTATTATGAGACTTGTGCAATAGATTTTTTGTACTCATGAGTTCCGTTGTGTGCCGACCATCATTGAAAACTATAAGAGCGCTAGCTTTCGGCTTCACCCAGTCTGAGGTTCGGCTCGGTTGACCCGATCATGACAATCGCAGAGGTGCTCCCTTTACTCCCTAGCCGAACAATCGGGAATGTAGGGGTAAACACAAGAGCAAGGCAACCCAGCTTGCAAATCGCTTAAGTCAATATGGTGCATATTGTGGCATAATACACGAACAAGGAACGAAGTCGTACAAGTATAATCATATGCAAGAGGAAAAGCTTCATAAAAGAAGCCCCCAAGTGAATTGGGTCCTTGAATTTGTGTGTCACAAACAAAGTTTGGACAAGGAAAATTTTTTACAAGCAAATTTTTTCCAAAAAAGTATAATGCTTGGTCGAACCGAACACAAGTTAGAAATTAAAGCTTTGAGCATGAAAGCGACTTAGCTGGTTAATGTGTTCGGTATTGATGATGCGGTCTGAGCTTGATGCGGGGCAAGGTTCCATCCCCCAAGCTGGTCCTGAGGTGGCGGAGCGGAGAGCTCGACACGCCGAAGTGGTGACATAGCACGGTCAATGCAGACCGGCGGAGTGACGCCGAAGTCCCCGGATCATTTTCCCGTGCACAAAAAATAGTGCAAACCGGAGATAATAGTAATAATGATAATTAAAAAAAATGTGTTGCATAATAAATAATTTATGCAAAGTGAGGAATAGAAGAAATATGGCCTGGCGCCGAAGTCAATGTCGATGCAGGGCGTCGGCGTGATGTAGTAAAGGCGTGGCAAAGCCTGAATTCACAGGTCGGTCCGAGCTTCGGATGCGGCGTTCCCCGGACTATGTACGGAAACTGATCGAACCACCACGCGACCGTCATTAATGCGGTCACCATTTGATAGACCTGTGTACATATCATGGACAAACCAGAGTAATAATTCCTTGGGAAAAATGAACCCAAACAAGCAAAAAATACTGGGATTAATAGCACCTGGTTTATTTGTTGTAGCAATCCGAAGGAAGGTGATTCCCAAAATTGGGACTCGCTCCACACACCCATTGCCTGATGGGCGATAAAACGACGACATGGCAATGCTGGTAAAGGTTGACTCGCCGAGGCAAAGCCCTCGGCCCAGCTAACGTGACGGAGCTGGTCGGCTAGTGACGCCGAAGTGTCCGGAGTAGGTTGATGGAGAGATGGCGAAGCCCCTGGTCCAGCCGAGATGTCGAAGCCTCGACGTCAACCGATGAGTCGAAGCAGGTCGGCGTGACGGACACCAGCTTGAAGAAGCAATAGTGCGGCCCTGTCGATGCAGGTCGTGACGTGGTTGATGACGGCTTGATGAAGCGACCGTGGGGCGATGCCGGTATGCCCGCTCCGTGTAATCCGTGGGGCGGCAATGTTGATGATGATTTATCCTTCGCGATGCCGGACTCTTGTTCGGCTTGCCGAGATGATGATCCGAAGAAGTTGAGCTCGGCTAAAGTGACGACGTGTCTAGCGCAGGTCGGCAGCCGTGGAGTAATATTGCCGGACCGATTTGACATCAGCATGATGTTGAAGATCATGTTCAAAATATCTTAAAGTTAGTGGGATGTGTTCGGGAACGAAACACAATACCCCATACAAAACTTCCTTCAAAAGGGATGTCCGAAATCCTGTTCATAAAAAAGACGAACTCGGGTCGGATTCGTTTTCGCGCAGAAAACAGATCCGAAAAATGATGCACTAATCGGAAGGTTCCCGGAGTTTAGACGGTCGGATCGAGCTGAAATTTTGAGAGGTGGTAGATATACGAATTCCGCAGCCGATCAATGGTTGGATCTTTCAAAGGACGTCCGAGCTAGAAGCTGGACACCACGCCCTAAACTCATCCAGATTCCCGTCCAGATTTGACAGGGCTCCGGTATATCATAGATTGCCAGAGATTCCTCCATCGGAACTCGACGAAATTTTCCAGGGTTGTTGTAGACTCGATTCCGCACAATTCCACTGAAGCGATCGTTAAAGCGATGCTCGAGCAGGCGGTGGCGGCGGATGCGCGTTCGCTGTTTGGAAAAACATCACGGTCGCTTGAGGGCAATGTTGACGTTGAGTCCCTGAGCTCCATAGATGATTACTCCGTGATCTTGATAGAGATAAGAGTTGATGTTTGATGAAGGCCCTCGTCCGAACATGGTGATTCGAACACGGGGCGCAATTCTTGGTCGAACCAAGGTGACCAGTCGAGCTGGTGACGAAGATGCCGAAGTCGCAGTTGATCTGTAGGCGAGCCATCGATCCTTTTGTCGATCACACAGCGGAACACTCAATGAAAGCACCAATGTCGGTGTCAAAACCAGCGGATCTCGGGTAGGGGGTCCCGAACTATGCGTCTAAGGTGGATGGTAACAGGAGGCAGGGGACACGATATTTTACCCAGGTTCGGGCCCTCTTGATGGAGGTAAAACCCTACGTCCTGCTTGATTAATATTGATGATATGGGTAGTGCAAGAGTAGATCTACCACGAGATCAAGGAGGCTAAACCCTAGAAGCTAGCCTATGCTATGATTGTTGTATATGATCTATCGACTAGCCTGGCCTCGGTTTATATAATGCACCAGAGGCCTAGGATAACAAGAGTCCTAGCCGAATATGCCGGTGGGGAGGAGTCCTTGTCTTGATCGCCAAGTCTTGTGGAATATTCCTTGTATGCGGCAGCTGTCCGAACTGGCCCATGAGTATACGGCCATGGGGGTCCTCGGCCCAATCTAATAGATCGGGAGATGACGTGGTGAGTACCCCCTAGTCCAGGACACCGTCAGTAGTCATGTGAATTTGGTATTCGTTTGATATTTTGATAAGATGTATGTTGTCTAGCCTCTAGTGGTGTTATGTGAACGTCGACTACATAACACTTCACCATTATTTGGGCCTAGAGGAAGGCATTGGGAAGTAATAAGTAGATGATGGGTTGCTAGAGTGACAGAAGCTTAAACCATAGTTTATGCGTTGCTTCGTAAGGGGCTGATTTGGATCCATATGTTTCATGCTATGGTTAGGTTTACCTTAATACTTTTGTTGTAGTTGCGGATGCTTGCAATAGAGGTTAATCATAAGTGGGATGATTGTTCAAGTATGAACAACACCCAAGCACCGGTCCACCCACATATCAAATTATCAAAGTATGGAACGCGAATCATATGAACGTGATGAAAACTAGCTTGACGATATTCCCATGTGTCCTCGGCAGCGCTTTTCCTATTATAAGAGTTTGTTCCGGCTTGTCCTTTGCTACAAAAAGGATTGGGCCACCTTGCTGCACTTTATTTACTTTTGTTACTTGTTGCTAGTTACAATTTATCTTATCACAAAACTATCTGTTACCACTTATTTCAGTACTTGCAGAGAATACCTTGCTGAAAACCGCTTATCATTTCCTTCTACTACTCGTTGGGTTCGACACTCTTACTTATCGAAAGGACTACAATAGATCCCCTATATTTGTGGGTCATCAGGTATGTCTCCGTATAAAATGGTATATGGAAAAGCATGTCACTTACCTCTCGAACTAGAACATAAAGCATATTGGGCTATTAAAGAGCTCAATTATGATTTCAAACTTGCCGGTGAAAAGAGGTTATTTGGTATTAGCTCACTTGATGAGTGGAGAACTCAAGCTTATGAAAATGCCAAGTTGTTTAAAGAAAAAGTTAAAAGATGGCATGACAGAAGGATACAAAAGCGTGAGTTTAATGTAGGTGATTATGTATTGCTATACAACTCTCGTTTAAGATTTTTTGCAGGAAAACTTCTCTCTAAATGGGAAGGCCCCTATGTTATCGAGGAGGTCTATCATTCCAGTGCCATAAAAATCAACAACTTCGAAGGCACAAATCCGAAGATGGTAAACGGCCAAAGAATCAAACATTATATCTCAGGTAATCCCATAAATGTTGAAACCAATATTACTGAAACCGTAACCCCGGAGGAATACATAAGGGACACTTTTCGGAACGTTTCAGACTTCGAAAAGTAATAGGTATGTGGTACGGTAAGTAAACCGACTCCAAAACAGTTTTTAAGGCAATATTTCTCCGTTTTGGAATATTTAGAAAAATAGAAAAATAAGTAGCAGTCCGGGAAGGACACGAGGGCCTCACGAGGGTGGAGGGCGCGCCCTACCCCCCTGGGCGCGCGCCCCTACCTCGTGTGCCTTCCGGACTCTGTTTTCTTGCACTATACATATTTTGGTCGGTAAAAATTCACTATATATTCTCCCGAAGGTTTTGACTCTCGTATCACGCAAATATCCTCTGTTCTTGTTTTGGGTTGTTCTCTGTCAGGGTTGTCAAGGCCAGGCATCATGTCGTCCCCCTCCTCCAACAACAGTGACAAAGATGCTTGGCTAATGAAGATAGACCTGAAGAGGGAAGAACCCATGGAGATCAACAAGGATGAAGGGATCAAGAAGGCCACGGAGAACCAAGCTCCGGCAACAGAAGACATCCTTCAACTTGATCACAACCTTCTTACCCCAACTGAGATCGAGGCTTTCCAAATGATTGAGTTAACTCGTATTCAAAACAAATATCTCACGAGTGCAAATATTTTGTTGAAGGAGCATATCTTTGCACTCAAGGGCATTATTCGCAAGCTAGAGGACCTCTTACGCTCGATGTGCGACTATCCAACACCTCCACCTTCTTCACCAACCAAGGAGATATAATCACATGGGTATGGGCACTCCCCTTGGCAACTGCCAAGCTTGGGGGAGGTGCCCCGGTATCGTATCACAATCACAACTCCTATCTTTACCGTTTTCCTTAGTTCGATCTTGTTAGTAGTATTTTGATCTAGTAGAATAAAGTTTATGGCATGATCTAGTTTTGAGTTTTGCCTTATGATTTCTCTATGTAATCGAGTCCGTGAGCTATATAATAAAGATTAGTGTTGAATCAAGGGCTTGATTTTCTTGCTATGATCTTGGGTGAATAAAAGAAAAGAGAAAAAGAATAAAAAGAAACAAAAGTTCATATTGATCTTATTGAGAATAATGACTTCACATAGAAAGAGTATGATGATTAAAAGTTGTTGGGAGTTGGCATACATAGCTTTGGTCATCGTTGCAATTAATAGGAAGTAATAAAGAAAGAGAGGTCTTCACATATAAATATGTTATCATTGACATCTTTTATGATTGTGAGCACTCATTAAAATAGGACATGCTAAAGAGTTGATATTGGACAAGGAAGACAACGTGATGAGTTATGTTTTCTTATATCTGAGATAAAGTATGTTGTCATGGATCCTCCAACATGTTGAGCTTGCCTTTCCCCCTCTTGCTAGCCAAATTCTCAGCACCAAGTAGAAATACTACTTGTGCTTCCAAATACCCTTAAAACCAGTCTTGCCATGAGAGTCCACCATATCTAGCTATGGATTGGATAAGATCCTTCAAGTAAGTTTTCATCGGTGCAAAGCAATAAAAATTGCTCTAAATATGTATGATTAGTGTGGGGGAAATAAGATTTATACGATCTTGTGATGTGGAAGTAATAAAAGCAACGAACTGCATAATAAAGGTTTAGATCACAAGGGGCAATATAAAGTGACGTTCTTTCGCATTAAGATTTCATGCATCCAACCATAAAAGCGCATGGAAACCTCTGCTTCCCTATGCGAAGGGCCTATCTTTTATTATTATCTTCTACCTTCTGCAAGAGTCATGGTGATCTTCACCTTTCCTTTTTTACATTTTATCCTTTGGCAAGCACAGTGTGTTGGAAGATCCTGATAGATATATCTAATTGGATATAGGGAGGCATGAGTTATTGTTGTTGACATTACCCTCGAGGTAAAAGGTTGTGGGGCGAAACTATAAGCCCCTATCTTTCTCTGTGTCCGATTAAAACTCCGTAACCACAAGTATTGCGTGAGTATTAGCAATTATGAAGGACTAGATGATAGTTGAGTATGTGGACTTGCTTTTTTAGCTCTGACATAGACTCTTTCTGATGTTATGACAAATTGCAATTGCTTCAATGACTGAGGTTATAGTTTGTTGGTTCTCAATAAGGTTTCTGATTCATACTTTTGCATTGTGAATAGATCATCACTTGAACATAAGTAATCATATGACAATATCTATATATGTTGTTGTTATGAGAATAATCATGATGCCTTCATGTCTGTATTTTATTTTTATCGACGCCTCTCCCTCTAAACATGGGGACATATTTATTGTTATCGGTTTTCGCTTGAGTACAAGCAAGGTCTAAGCTTGGGGGAGTTGATACGTCCATTTTGCATCATGCTTTTATATCGATATTTATTCCATTATGGGCTGTTATTTCAGATTATGTCACAATACTTATGGCTATTCTCTCTTATTTTACAAAGTTTACATAAGGAGGGACAATGCCGGCAGCTGGAATTCTAGGCTGGAAAAGGAGCAAATATTAGAGACCTATTCTGCACAACTCCAAAAGTCCTGAAACTCCACGGAACACCTTATAATAAATAATGAAAAATCCTCGCCAAAGATGAAGACCAGGGGGCCGACACCCTGCTCACAAGGGTGGGGGCACCCTCCCCCCCCAGGGCGTGCCCCCCCTACCTCGTGGGCCCCCTGGTGGCTCTCCGATGACCATCTTCTGCTATATGAAGTCTTTCGTCGAGAAAAAAAATAAGAAACAACCTTTCGGGACGAAACTCCGCCGCCATGAGGCGGAACCTTGGCGGATCCAATCTAGAGCTCTGGCAGAGCTGTTCTGCTGGGGAAACATCCCTCTCGGAGGGGGAAATCATCGCAATCGTCATCACCAACGCTCCTCTCATCGGGAGAGGGCAATCTCCATCAACAACTTCATTGGCACCATCTCATCTCAAAACCCTAGTTCATCTCCTGTATCCAATTCTTGTCTCCAAGTCCGGGATTGGTGCTAGTAGGTTGCTAGTAGTGTTAATTACTCCTTGTAGTTGATGCTAGTTGGTATAATTGGTGGAAGATCATATGTTCAGATCCTATATGCATATTAATACCCCTCTGATTATGAACATGTTTATGCTTTGTGAGTAGTTACGTTTGTTCCTGAGGACAAGGGAGAAGTCTTGCTATTAGTAGTCATGTGAATTTGGTATTCGTTCGATATTTTGATGATATGTATGTTGTCTAGCCTCTAGTGGTGTTATGTGAACATCGACTACATAACACTTCACCATTATTTGGGCCTAGAGGAAGGCATTGGGAAGTAATAAGTAGATGATGGGTTGCTAGAGTGACAGAATCTTAAACCCTAGTTTATGTGTTGCTTCGTAAGGGGTTGATTTGGATCCATATGTTTCATCCTATGGTTAGGTTTACCTTAATACTTTTGTTGTAGTTGCAGATGCTTGCAATAGAGGTTAATCATAAGTGGGATGCTTGTTCAAGTAAGAACAGCACCCAAGCACCGGTCCACCCACATATCAAATTATCAAATTACGGAACGCGAATCATATGAACGTGATGAAAACTAGCTTGACAATATTCCCATGTGTCCTTGGGAGCGCTTTTCTCTATATAAGAGTTTGTCCAGGCTTGTCCTTTGCTACAAAAAGGATTAGGCCACCTTGCTGCACTTTATTTACTTTTGTTACTTGTTGCTCGTTACAAATTATCTTATCACAAAACTATCTGTTACCACTTATTTCAGTACTTGCAGAGAATACCTTGCTGAAAACCGCTTGTCATTTCCTTCTGCTCCTCGTTGGGTTCAACACTCTTACTTATCGAAAGGAGTACGGTAGATCCCCTATACTTGTGGGTTATCAATACTACCGCACACGTTAGGTGTGCCCTATGTAGATAGTAGCCCCTGAGACTCTGGTTGTCGTTGAGAATGGCGGCAAACAGAGAATCATACTCCCAGGTAATAACCCGACTGCCTTTATGTGCAGGTGGCTGAGGCTCCGGTGTCTAGCCGGACTGATGAGTTTACCGAGCTAAAGCGGCAACTTGATGCGGCTGATGCCGACATCGTGCTTGTTAACCAGCGGCTTGACGAGGCACAGGGTAAGTGATTTCTCTGGTGATCATCACATAATAAGAGGAGCATGATGCCACTATCTTTAATATGTTTTGACTGCAGATGGAGCTGCCACCATGGAGACCCTTCGGGCGGAGCTTGCCCGAGCCAAGGAGCAAGCAAGGGGTAGCAATGCGGCCGCTCTAAAGGCGGTCGAAGAGTTGAGGGCCGAACAGGCCGCGCATTGCGAGAGCAAAGAAAGAATAGCCAAAATGGCTATAGAGTTGAAAGATGCCACTGACCGCTACCGGCTTCTTGAAGAAGGAAGCTGAGCGAAGGTAACGGACCTGGAGAAGGCCCTGGTAGCTGCCAAGGAAGCCCGCTCTAAATTAGAGCGATGAAGGAGGAGCTACATCAAGCTGCAGATATCGTGTCTGGGAAGCCCTTCTTATTGAGGACGAAGTTCGGGGATCCGAAGTATGCTCCTCTTGATCGACAATGGAGTTCTGCGGACGCCTATGTGGATTTGGCTGCAAGTGCTGCTGATGTGGCCGAGTACTTCAAGGATCGGAAAGATTGTGAAGTAGAGCAGCTGTTCTGGTCACAGTTTCAAGCACTAGGCCGTCCGCTACTGTTGAATGAGCGAATGGCCGAGTGGGCCGAGCTCCATAGGTTATCCGGACTTGCCATGAGGTCTGTTGTGGATCATCTGTGGCCAGGAGTGCCAAGGCCGAATAGCTACTTTAGTTTAGTGCAACAATTCCTGGGTGATGTGCCGCGCATCAATGCTATAAAGAGATCGGCGTGCATAGAGGGTGCGTGGATGGCCTTTCCCCGTGTCAAGACATACCGGGCAGAGATGGAGGCCACCACTGTTGCCACACAGGGTTCGGCCGTAGGCCGAGTGGCTGCCGAGCACTACTTTGAAGAAGTTCTTGAAGGCGCCGTTCAATAGAGGCTCAGTGCTCGAAGAATATTATGTTCTAGTGACATGTACTCCCATTGTAAAAACAATGTTTTATTGAGTTATCAAGGTTGTGTTTATACTTTTGCCTAAAAGTATTATGATACCTCCTGTGCGGCCGTTTATGTATATATGTATATAACCTGAAAGTTTGCAGTCGTCGGCTTCCGCCCCCATGCATATAATGCGGGGGTGTTCGCCGAAAACGCATATCCACACTTGATCCAACGTCTTGGTCCATTAAGGAGGTGGTAGCGCAGCGAACAAGGCAATCGGGCTATATTGCTTGAACACTTTCACTTAGCCATAAGAGTTTGACAGTGGGGCTACTATATAGCCCCTGGTACTTCCGCGCTCATCCGAATACGGGGCACATACGTACATGGCCGGGAAACGGCCCTTCGTTAATGCGGAGGAATCCCGAAGATTCCACTGAGTCATCGAGTGGTTGACCAGTCTCTCGCTATATCATGACAGTCAGTTTTCGGCTTTCTCTACTGAGGTGCTCGTCCAGATGAACCAGGGCACAATCGCAGTAGTTCTCCCAGTGCTACCTTAGTCGATATAGCGGAACGTAAGGTACCAAAATGTTCGAGCCGGGCAAACCACTCGATTCGGAGCTGATGCATATAGGGCCAAACTCGCGACACCGAACACTACCTAAGGTGTTCGGTATTTATAATAAATACCGGGCTGAATAATGCCCTTAATAATAAACCCCGTGTGTCCAGGTACGTGCAATATCCTGACATGGCCAGATGCCAATAACATCAGCATCCTTCTCAGTTGTGTAGAGTATCCGGAGGATGTGAGCAACAAGAGACAGTAAAAAAGGTTTACGCAGGGTCTTAATCCAGAAAGAAACCTTTGGACGGGTCCCTGCTGCACGTCTGCGCCTGTGTCTCCGTTGTGCCGTGTCCTGGACGGGTGTAGCACGATTGTCATCTATAAAAGGAAAGAACTTAGGTGAAAGTTGCCGTACCAAAGAAAAGGAATTGGTTATTATCAATGAACTATCGAAATTCAAAAGAAGTCAAGTTGAGCCGGGCTGGCCCTGATTACACGCAGGAAGCCCCTGGTATCGTCTATGAGGGTTTGATCATCAAACCAATCTCATGTATATGTAGTGGAACGCCAGACTCGTCTAACCGTGTCCGTGGTCTTGACGACCTGTCATTTTTTCTTGTTGGTGAGGTCGTCTAGTTCGCGGCTATTAAAGCCGATGCGTCCTCTTCCGTACATGAAAGACATTCAGTATTTCCGCTAATTGTGATGATGCCACGTGGACCGGGCATTTTAAGCTTGAGAAAAGCATAATGCGGTATTGAGTTAAAACGAGCGAAAGCCGTTCTTCCGAGTAGTGCTTGGTAGTCACTTCAGAATGGAGCGACGTGGAAAGTTAATATTTCGCTTCGGAAGTTGTTGGGAGAACCGAATACAACCTCTAGCAGTAGAGAGCCCGTGTAGTGGGCCTCTTTGCCTGGTATTACTCCCTTGAAGGTAGTATTACTGTGGCTTATTTGTGTCGGGTCTATCCCCATTTTGCGGACTGTGTCATGATATATCAGATTGAGATCACTGCCGCCGTCCATGAGGACTCGTGTGAGATGGTACCCGTTTATTATTGGGTCTAACACCAAGGCCGCTGATCCTTCGTGTCATATGCTTGACGTGTGATCCCTATGATCGGAAGTGATCGGGCAGGCCAACCAGGGGTTGATCCTATGGGTGACGGGCTCTATGGCGCGTGTGTCTCGGAGTGCATATTTGCTTCTCCTCCACGTCACATGGATCATGTTTACCATTTTAACCTCTGGTGGGAATTTTTTCTGTCCTCCGATGCTTTGCTGGCGAGGTTCGTCCTTGTCTTCGCTTGGTGTCTCTTCCCCTTTGTTTTCGGCGTTTAGCTTGCCGGCTTGCTTGAAGACCCAACATTCTCTGTGGGTGTGATTTGCATGTTTGTCGGGGGTGCCGTGAATCTGACAGAGTTTGTCAAGAATCTTGTTTAGGCTAGATGGTCCTTCTCTGCTGCCTTTGAAAGGCTTTTTCCGCTGACCTGGTCGAGAGCCCCTGAATCCGGCGTTTACCGCCGTATTATCTGGGCTACCTTCTTTATTTTGACGCTTGTTTTTGTTGTGTCGTGGTTTTCCGTTGCCATCCCTGACTTCGGATGTGCTTGGGTCTCTCGTGCTGCTACCGGCTAACCAGCTGTCCTCGCCCGTGCAAAAGCGGGTCATGAGGCTTGTTAGGGCTGCCATTGTTCTCGATTTTTCTTGGCCGAGGTGTCTGGCGATCCATTCATCTCGGACGCTATGTTTAAAAGCTGCTAAGGCTTCGGCGTCCGGACAGTCGACAATTTGGTTCTTCTTGGTGAGGAACCTGTTCCAAAGCTTTTGGGCGGACTCTCCGGACTGTTGGATTATATGACTTAAATCGTCTGCATCCGGAGGTCGGACGTAAGTCCCTTGAAATTAGCCCAAAAGGCGTCCTCGAGCTCCTCCCAACTTCCAATTGAGTTTATAGGGAGGCTTTTCAGCCAGTGCCGAGCTGGTCCTTTAAGCTTGAGGGGTAAGTATTTACTGGCATGGAGATCATCTCCGTGAGCCATATGGATATGGAGGATAAAGTCCTCGATCCAGACTCTAGGGTCTCTGGTCCCGTCGTACGCCTCTATGTTCACTGGTTTGAATCCTTCTGGTAATTCGTGATCCAGCACCTCATCGGTGAAACATAGGGGGTGTGCGGCACCCCTGTATTGGGATGTGCCATGACGTCCGGACGGTTGTAGTGTTCGGTTTTGATTCTGCGCCGGAGCATGCTTCCTAGATTCATAGATAGTGCTGGATTTTTGGCGCAACTTCTCACGTAGATCGTGTGTTGACTTATGTGCGACTTTGTTAGCCGCTCTATCGCGGTTACAAGGTGGTGGACCCGGCCGGTTGGCTATGTCATTTTTTGGCTGCATGGGATCTAAGGCCTCGTCATCGAATTCAGGTAATAGCTTGCGCTTTGGGTAGCTATTTGTGTGGTAACTTCCACCATACTTTCTTTCATTGTCGAGCACTTTCGTCCACCTGTTGTTGAGTGTATCTTGTGCGGCCTTAAGCCTTTGCTTCTGATTCTTCAGGCTCTTCGCTGTGGCAATAAGCCTTCTGCGGAGGTTCTCTTGCTCCAAGTGCGTTTCTGGGATGATGTGTGCATCTTCGTCTGGACTATTTTCCTCCCCAGGCGGGGTTTGATTAGGTATATCCTTGGCGTTGCCGTGCTCGGACGCCGGGTCTGCACTATGTTCGCCGTTTGCATCTTCGTCGTGTTCTGCCACCGGGGCGGTGCGGACGTCATTTCTTCTGGAGTCGACTGAGATGTTTGCGCTATTATCGTTGTTTTTGCTATGGCGGGGCTTAGAGCGGCGCCACTGACGTCGGTGCTTGGGTTGCTTGGAGGGGGCATCCTCCACTGTCTCTTCGCCATTGCCCTCTTTGGGTGTGTCCACCATGTATATGTCATGTGATGAAGTGGTTGTCCGGCGCCCTGTGGGCGCTGGTTCCTGTTCGTCTCCCGCATCTTCGTTCATGTTGTCGATGTCTTCGGAGTCGAAGTTAAGCATATCGGTTAAGTCGTCGACAGTGGCTACCAAGTGGATGGTGGGTGGGCAGCGAATTCCTTCATCGTCCGCATCCCATTCTAGCCGAACATAGTTCGGCCAAGGTTCTCCTGGCAGGGAGAGAGACCTTAATGAGTTTAGCACATCACCGAAAGGCGAGTGCTGAAAGATATCCACGGAGGTGAACTCCATGATTGGCGCCCAGTCGGGTTCGACGGGCATGGATATAAGCGGCTCGGAGTACGTGGCCGAGGGTGAATCCAGTGGTTCGGCAACACGGTTCTCGTGAGGGGTGAAGTCAGCGTCTGGCTCTATCGCCGTTGAAAGTGCGGCCTCCATGGCGGGGTCTATCCCTCCGTTCTCGGATGGCGCGATTTGCTCTGGATTGACGGCCAGAGTAGTTGTAGATGCGATCTCCCGAATACTGCCCGATGGCAGAGTTACGTCATGCTCGTCGTGACTGTGCGGCACATCTGACATGGACTCGAATCCGTCAAAGATCAAGTCTCCGCGGATGTTGGCCGTGTAGTTCAAGTTTCCGAATCTGACCTGATGGCCAGTGGCGTAGCTCTCGATCTGCTCTAGATGGCCAAGCGAATTGGCCCGTAGTGCGAAGCCGCTGAATACAAAGATCTATCCGGGAAGGAAAGCCTCACCCTGGACCGCATCGCTACCGATGATTGAAGGAGCCATCAAGCCTTATGGTGACGACACAGTGGAACTCTCAATGAAAGCACCAATGTCGGTGTCAAAACCGGCGGATCTTGGGTAGGGGGTCCCGAACTGTGCATCTAAGGCGGATGGTAACAGGAGGCGGGGGACAAGATGTTTACCCAGGTTCGGGCCCTCTTGATGGAGGTAATACCCTACTTCCTGCTTGATTGTTCTTGATGATATGAGTATTACAAGAGTTGATCTACCATGAGATCGTAGAGGCTAACCCTAGAAGCTAGCCTATGGTATGATTGTATGTTGTCCTACGGACTAAACCCTCCGGTTTATATAGACACCGGAGGAGGCTAGGGTTTACACAAGGTCGGTTACAAGGGAGGTGATCTACATATCCGTATTGCCTAGCTTGCCTTCCACGCCAAGGAGAGTCCCATCCGGACACGGGGCGAAGTCTTCAATCTTGTATCTTCATAGTCCAACAGTCTGGCCAAAGGATATAGTTCGGCTGTCCGGAGACCCCCTAATCCAGGACTCCCTCAGATCTCCATCTCCAAAGCACCGTCATGATCACCATCGTCACCGGCGTGACACCTTGATCTCCATCGTAGCATCGTTGTCGTCTCGCCAACTATTGCTTCTACGACTATCACTGCCGCTTAGTGATAAAGTAAAGCAATTACAGGGCGATTGCATTGCATACAATAAAGTGACAACCATATGGCTCCTGACAGTTGCCGATAACTTCGTTACAAAACATGATCATCTCATACAATAAATATAGCATCATGTCTTGACCATATCACATCACAACATGCCCTGCAAAAACAAGTTAGACGTCCTCTACTTTGTTGTTGCAAGTTTTACGTGGCTGCTACGGGCTGAGCAAGAACCGTTCTTACCTACGTATCAAAACCACAATGATAGTTCGTCAAGTTAGTGTTGTTTTAACCTTCTCAAGGACCGGGCGTAGCCACACTCGGTTCAACTAAAGTTGGAGAAACTGACACCCGACAGCCGATACGTCTCCAATGTATCTATAATTTTTTATTGTTCCATGCTATATTATATTCTGTTTTGGACATTATTGGGCTTTATTATACACTCTTATATTATTTTTGGGACTAACCTATTAACCGGAGGCCCAGCCCAGAATTGCTATTTTTTGCCTATTTCAGAGTTTCGTAGAAAAAGAATATCAAACGGAGTCCAAACGGAATGAAACCTTCGGGAACGTGATTTTCAAGACGAACGTGATCCAGAGGACTTGGACCCTATGTCAATACATCAACCAGGAAGGCACGAGGTAGGGGGCGCGCCTACCCCCCTAGGGCGCGCCCTCCACCCTCGTGGGCCCCATGTTTCTCCACCGACGTACTCCTTCCTCCTATATATACCTACGTACCCCCAAACTACCAGATACGGAGCCAAAAACCTAATTCCACTGCCGCAACCTTCTGTACCCGTGAGATCCCATCTTGGGGCCTTTTCCGGAGCTCCGCCGGAGGGGGCATCGATCACGGAGGGCTTCTACATCAACACCATAGCCTCTCCGATGATGTGTGAGTAGTTTACCTTAGACCTTCGGGTCCATAGTTATTAGCTAGATGGCTTCTTCTATCTTTTTTTATCTCAATACAATGTTCTCCCCCTCTCTCGTGGAGATCTATTCGATGTAATCTTCTTTTGCGGTGTGTTTGTTGAGATCGATGAATTGTGGGTTTATGATCAAGTTTATCTATGAACAATATTTGAATCTTCTCTGAATTCTTTTATGTATGATTGGTTATCTTTGCAAGTCTCTTCGAACTATCAGTTTGGTTTGGCCTACTAGATTGATCTTTCTTGCAATGGGAGAAGTGCTTAGCTTTGGGTTCAATCTTGCGGTGTCCTTTCCCAGTGAAAGTAGGGGCCGCAAGGCACGTACTGTATTGTTTCCATCGAGGATAACAAGATGGGTTTATATCGTATTGCATGAGTTTATCCCTCTACATCATGTCATCTTACTTAAGGCGTTACTCTGTTCTTATGAACTTAATACTCTAGATGCATGCTGGATAGCGGTCGATGTGTGGAGTAATAGTAGTAGATGCAGGCAGGAGTCGATCTACTTGTCTTGGACGTGATGCCTATATACATGATCATACCTAGATATTCTCATAACTATGCTCAATTCTGTCAATTGCTCAACAGTAATTTTTTCACCCACCGTAATACTTATGCTCCTGAGAGAAGCCACTAGTGAAACCTATGGCCCCCGGGTCCATTTTCCATCATATTAATCTCCCGACAACAAGCTATTTCTGGCGTCGTTTTTATTTTGTTTTCTTTACTTTGCATCTTTATCATAAAAATACCAAAAATATTATCTTATCATATCTATCAGATCTCACTCTCGTAAGTGATCGTGAAGGGATTGACAACCCCTTTATTGCGTTGGTTGCGAGGATTTATTTGTTTGTGCAGGTGCGAGGGACTAGTGCGTGGCCTCCTACTGGATTGATACCTTGGTTCTCAAAAACTGAGGGAAATACTTACGCTACTTTGTTGCATCACCCTTTCCTCTTCAAGCGAAAACCAACGCAGTGCTCAAGAGGTAGCACCAGCCACCTGTGTGCAAAGCACGTCGGTAGAACTAGTCTCGCATAAGCGTACGCATAATGTCGGTCTGGGCCGCTTCATCCAACAATACCGCCGAACCAAAGTATGACAAGCTGGTAAGCAGTATGACTTGTATCGCCCACAACTCACTTGTGTTCTACTCGTTCATATAACCTCTACGCATAAACCTAACTCGGATGCCACTGTTGGGAAACGTAGTAATTTCAAAAAAAATCCTATGCACACTCAAGATCATGGTGATGCATAGCAACAAGAGGGGAGAGTGTCGTCTACGTACCCTCGTAGACCGTAAGCAGAAGCGTTATAACAACGCGGTTGATGTAGCCGTACGTCTTCACCATCGACCGATCCTCATCACCGAACGTACGGCACCTCCACGTTCAGCACACGTTCAGCTCGGTGACGTCCCGCAAACTCACAATCCAGTAGAGCTTCCGGGAAGAGCTTCGTTAGCACGACGGCATGGTGACGGTGATGATGATGCTACTGATGCAGGGCTTCGCCTAAGCACCGCTACGATATGACCGAGGTGGATTATGGTGGAGGGGGGCAACGCACACGGCTAAGATTTCAACAGATCAATTGTTGTGTCTATGGAGTGCCCCTGCCCCCATATATAAACCAGTTAGGGGGCGGTCGGCCAGGAGGAGGGCGCGCAAAGGGGGGAGTCCTACTCCCATCGGAAGTAGGACTCCTCCTTTCCTAGTAGGAGTAGGAGAAGGGGGAAGGGAAGGAGAGAGGAGGAAGGAAAGGGGGCGCCGCCCCCCCCCCCCCTCCTTGTCCAATTCGGACTAAAGGGGGAGGGGGCACGCGACCTGCCCTGGCCGCCCCTCCTCTTCTCAACTAAGGCCCATTAGGCCCAATATACTCCCCGAGGGGTTCTGGTAACCCCCCGGTACTCCAGTAAATGTTCGAAACTACCCGAAACACTTCTGGTGTCCAAACATAGTCGTCCAATATATCGATCTTTACGTATCAACCATTTCGAGACTCATCGTCGTGTCCGTGATCACATCCGGGACTCCGAACTACCTTCGGTACATCAAAACACAAAAACTCATAATACTGATCGTCACAGAACTTTAAGCGTGCGGACCCTACGGGTTCAAGAACTATGTAGACATGACGAGACACATCTCCGGTCAATAACCAATAGCGGAACCTGGATGCTCATATTGGTTCCCACATATTCTATGAAGATCTTTATCGGTCAAACCGCATAACAGCATACGTTGTTCCCTTTGTCATCGGTGTGTTAGTTGCCCGAGATTCGATCGTCGGTATCTCAATACCTAGCTCAATCTCGTTACCGGAAAGTCTCTTTACTTGTTGTGTAGTGCATCATCTCATAACTAACTCATTAGTCACATTGCTTGCAAGGCTTATAGTGATGTGCATTACCGAGAGGGCCCAGAGATACCTCTCCGACAATAGGTGTGACCAATCCTATTCTTGATCTATGCCAACTGAACGAACACCATCGGAGACACCTGTAGAGCACCTTTATAATCACCCAGTTACGTTGTGACGTTTGGTAGCACACAAAGTGTTCCTCCGGTATTCGGGAGTTGCATAATCTCATAGTCATAGGAACATGTATAAGTTATGGAGAAAGCAATAGCAGTAAACTAAACGATCAAGTGCTAAGCTAACGAAATGGGTCAAGTCAATCACATCATTCTCCTAATGATGTGATTCCGTTAATCAAATGACAACTCATGTCTATGGCTAGGAAACTCAACCATCTTTGATCAACGAGCTAGTCAAGTAGAGGCATACTAGTGATACTATGTTTGTCTATGTATTCACACATGTATTATGTTTCCAGTTAATACAATTCTAGCATCAATAATAAACATTTATCATGATATGAGGAAATAAATAATAACTTTATTATTGCCTCTAGGGCATATTTCCTTCACTTCCCCTCCTCGCCTTTCTGCACAACTCCACCGAGAAGCTCACCAAGGGCAATCAGGCTCTATGGCGGGTGACCGTGCTCTCCGCCATTCGTGAAGCCCAGATGGCGAAGTAGCTCGACATTGAGCAGCCACCGCCGCCCATGCAAATCGACGTGACCTCCTCCGACGGCAAGACCACGGCGAAGGCATCGAACCCTGACTTCCAGACCTGGTATGCGCAAGACCAACAAGTTTTCTCATATCTTCTGACGACTCTCCCTCGTGAGATAGCCATCCAGGTTGCATCCTGTCATACCTCGGCAGAGTTGTGGAACACGGTTGAGGGGATGCTTGCATCTCGCACCCGCTCCCAGACCACCAACGTTCGGATCACCCTCGCCAACTTCCAGAAGGGCAACCTATCCATCACCGACTACGTCGGGAAGATCAGAACCCTCTGGGACGAACTGATTGCTGCAGGGAAGAGGGTGGACGAGGAAGATATTGTCTCCCACATCCTAGCCGGACTTGACGAAGAGTTCGACCCTGTGGTTTCTACCATGTGCTCCAGGATAGAACCAGTCACCGCGGCTGAGTTGTTTTCTCAGCTGCTCAGCTTCAAGACGAGGCTGAATCTCCGTGGCGGTGGATCGCAGTCATCTGCCAACGCTGCCACCCAAGGCCGCAGACAAGGCGGTGGCGGCGGCGGTGGTGACCGCGGCCGCAGACAAGCCAGGAATGGTGGTGACCGCGGGGGCCGTGGCTACTCCAAGCCAGGAGGCCGCAACGATGGACATGGCGGCGGGCACGGCGGCAACAACAGCAGTGGCGGATGCAACTACAACAACCATGCCTCCACTCCCATGGTTCAGTGCCAAATCTGCGGGAAGATGGGCCATCTGGCATGGAAATGCTGGAAACGCTATGATGAATCCTACCAAGGTGTGGAGGAGAAATCGGCGAATCTTGCAGCTCCACGGTATGGGGTGGACACCAACTGGTATCTCGACAGTGGTGCCACCGACCATATCACCGGCGACCTGGAGAAGATGACCATGGGAGACTGCTACAACAGCAACGAGCAGATCCACACCGCAAGTGGTTCAGGTATGGTTATTGAACACGTTGGTCATTCGACTATTCACACCCTAGATCGTCATATCTATTTAAACAATATACTTCGTGTACCCGAAGCCAACAAAAGTCTCATCTCTGCTAGTCGTCTCGCCGTTGACAATAATACCTTTCTTGAAATTCATCCCTATTCTTTTTTTGTAAAGGAACGGGGAACGAGGAAGGTACTCCTTCAAGGCAAGGGTAGACAAGGTCTCTACCTAGTAAAGCACACGGGCACCAGCGTCAACAAGCAAGTGCTAAGTGCCACCAAGATAACTCCGGATAGGTGGCATCGACGCTTAGGACATCCATCTTCAGTTATTGTTAGCAAAGTCATTAGTCAGAATAATCTCCCGTGTGCCAGTGATTTCAATAAAGAGTTTGTATGTGACGCCTGTCAAAGAGGCAAAAGTCACCAACTTCCTTATCCAAATTCAATAAGTGAATCAAAGTTTCCTCTAGAACTTGTGTTTTTCGATGTTTGGGGTCCTGCTATTGAAACGGTAGGAAGAAAGCAATATTATGTGAGTTTCATAGATGATTTCATTAGATTTATATACATGGATATATCTTATCAAACACAGGTCTGAGGTGTTTCAGAAATTCCATGATTTTCAGAATCTTGTAGAAAGACAGTTTGATCGCAAGATTCTTGCTCTCCAAACAGATTGGGGTGGGGAGTATGTGAAACTAAACTCCTTTTTCACCCGCATAGGCATATCTCACCATCTCTCTTGTCCTCACGCCCATCAACAGAATGGATCGGCTGAGAGGAAACATCGACACATAGTTGAGGTAGGCTTGTCACTTCTTCTATGCCTTTGAGTTTTTGGATGAAGCCTTCATTGCCGCAACCTATTTGATAAATAGGACTCCTAGCAAGGTTATCAACTTTGAAACACCTTTCGAACGACTCTTTCATGAAAACCCCAACTAATCTATTCTTCGCATATTTGGGTGTGCTTGCTGGCCCAATCTTCGACCCTACAATAATCATAAACTCCAATTCCGATCGAAACAATGTGCTTTCCTTGGGTACAGAAATCTCCACAAAGGTTTTAAGTGCCTTGATATCTCCACCGGACGTGTTTATATCTCTAGGGACGTTGTATTTGATGAAAACGTTTTCCCCTTTGCTACACTTCATCCTAACGCCGGTGCACGTTTACGTGCTAAGATCCTTTTGCTTTCCCCAGACCTATTAAATCCTACTGATCAAGGGGGTGAAAACACTGTTGATGATCATTTGTTTAATAACCCCAACCATAATGGAGACATCGGTGAAAAAAACGGCGCTCCAAACTGTGATTTTATGCAGCAACAGAGAACTCCTGGCGGCGTGGGACACAAGGCAGATATGCCTGCAGGCGTTAATCCCGCGAGATACGGTGTCAGCATGCAGGCTGACGCGGCGACGGATCCCCAGGCGGATCCCCTGACGCCGCCTGCCTCCACTGGAGACCGGTCGGGTGGGCCGGCAGATGATTGGTCGGGAGGACCTGATGTCCCCTCGCCCTCCTCTGGTGCGCGCCACGCGTCAGGCTTCGGTACGAGAGGGCCAGGCGCGCCTTCGTCGTCACGTGCAGCGGGCGGCGTGCCGCCTGGTCCACCTGCGTGCTCCCCGAGTCCAGACAACACGTCACATGTGCCCGTGCGCGATCCGAGCGTGGCAGTCAAGGAGGATTTGCCCGCTGACGCTTAACTGGATGGAGGCGGGCCGGGATCTTCTGCGGCTGTTGATCCAGTACACGACAACACACCAGCACGTATGACTACACGTGCACAAAGAGGTATTTTGAAACCATCAAAGTTTAAAGATGAAACAGTAAGGTATGACAAGAATTTCAAGTTTGCAAATTTTGCCTCCACTGGTGAACCACAAAGTTTAACAGAGGCGTTGAGTAATCGTGATTGGAAAAATGCTATGAACATAGAATATGATGCACTCATGAGAAACAAGACTTGGCACTTAGTTCCGTCGAAGCAAGGGAGGAATGTAATAGATTGTAAGTGTGTGTACAAGGTCAAAAGAAAATCTAATGGCACAATAGACAGGTACAAGGCTAGACTAGTGGCTAAAGGTTTCAAGCAACGCTATGGTATTGATTATGAAGATACATTTAGTCCAGTTGTTAAGGCTGCTACTATCAGACTTGCTCTGTCTATTGCTATTTCCAAGGGTTGGAGTCTTCGTCAATTGGATGTTCAGAATGTGTTTCTACATGGCGTTCTTGAGGAAGAGGTTTATATGTGGCAGCCACCTGGATTTGAGGATGGCCCAAAAGCGCACCATATATGTAAGTTGGACCAGGCCTTGTATGGTTTAAAGCAGGCACCCAGAGCCTGGTATTCAAAACTGAGCATGAAGCTGCAACAGCTTGGTTTTCGAGCCTCTAGAGGAGATACTTCACTGCTCTTCTTCAAGAAAGGGAAGGTGATCATTTATATGTTAATTTATGTTGATGATATAATTGTTGTCAGTTCATCTCAAGATGCTACCTTGGCCTTGTTAAGAAACTTGAGAAGTGAGTTTGCACTCAAGGACCTGGGAGAGTTGCATTATTTTCTAGGTATTGAAGTTAAAAAGATGCATGATGGTATTATGTTGACTCAAGAAAAATATGCCAAAGATATAATCAAGCGTGTAGGCATGAAGGATTGTAAGCCTTCCACTACACCTATGTCAACTACTGATAAGCTGTCATTGCATGAAGGAAAAATACTAAGTTCAGAAGAAGGGACTAAGTATAGAAGCATAGTTGGTGCACTTCAGTACTTAACTCTGACTAGACCTGATATATCTTTTGCTGTAAACAAAGTTTGTCAGTTCTTACATGCTCCTACTTCTGTACATTGGACAGCAGTAAAAAGGATATTAAGATATATTCAGGGAAATTCTGGAATAGGGCTAAAATTGTGTAGATCTCCATCAACTGTAATAAGTGCATTCTCTGATGCAGACTGGGCTGGTTGCCCAGATGACAAGAGGTCTACTGGAGGTTTTGTTGTTTTCCTTGGGTCTAATCTTATATCTTGGAATGCAAAGAAACAAGCAACAGTGTCACGTTCCAGTACTGAAGCAGAATACAAGTCACTGGCTAATGCAACTGCTGAGGTAATGTGGATAGAAGCCCTACTTGATGAATTGGGCATTGGAAGATCACATGTGTCACAACTTTGGTGTGACAATCTGGGTGCAACTTATCTTTCTGCAAATCCTGTATTTCATGCGAGAACAAAGCATATAGAAATTGACTATCATTTTGTTCGTGAAAGAGTAGCACAGAAACTACTAGAAATACAGTTCATTTCAACAGGAGATCAAGTTGCTGATGGCTTCACTAAGCCTCTACAAGTTCGGCAGTTCCAAGCCTTCAAGAACAATCTGAACCTTGACATGTTAAGATTGAGGAAGGATGTTAAACGATATGCTTGTAGAGAATGTATAGATTGAAATATGTGACAACATGTCACGTATGTGTTGTAACGCATACAATGTATTTGGTGCGGCAGGTTGTTACCTAGATAGATCTTATCTTGGTATAGCTTGGAGTAGAGGTCAAGTTTAGCAACAACCTGCGCCTTCTTGTAATCTGTCATGACTATATAACATGTATGCGTCCCTGCCGAACAGCATACGCTTCTAGCCTCTCATTCTTTCAGTGCCCAGGAACATCAACACCGGCTGAATTCCCTGAACAGAATACAACTTCACCGGCCAACCAACTTCAGAAATCAGAATACAACTTCACTTGAACAGAAAATTCAGAATACAAGTTCACTTGAACAGAAAATTCAGAATACATCTATGAATTCAGCGGCCACTTATATGATGTTGGGTGACTGTTGGATGCTGGCCATTTAAATTTGCCTTCATCCTTCAAAGAGCTCTCCTAACATCTCCATCAAAATTTCGGGACTACTACTGGTTCCTCTATTCACATGTTTTTCCAGCTCCGGATTCTCCTCCAAACAGTTGCGGTAACATGAGACAACTCTTTCAGCTATATTTTTCCGCAGCAAGCATCGGAGACGAGGCTCCGGAACCTTCCAGAACTTCTGAGTCTGGTAAGTTTTATGAAATGCTAACTCAAAATTAATCAGCAAGGAGGTGTTGCTCCAACGATGGATCAACGGCCGAGAAAAGTATGATTTCGGTATGCAGGAAGTCACGTGTCCCCAAGAGATATCGAGATAGCTATCAATGTACTTCCCACATTGACGTTTAAGCCTGTGGTGTAGAGACCACAGCTCAAGATCCAACGGAACCGACGGCTCGAACATATTTGCTATGAAATTAGAATTGTTGAGCAGGAATATGTACCTCAAGCTTGGACCCGAGCAAAACTTTGATTTTCTCATAAGCAGATCCCTTAGATATAGTCAAATGTGGCATCTATCAGGTCACCAAGGTTTACGGTGTTGTCGCTCGGCGCGCAGTTCTCCGTCGAAGCCCGGGCTTTCCTCATTGACACTATGCAGTCAACCATGAACCGAGTGTTCCTATGAACATCGCCTCCTCCTCGTGGAATCTCAATGGCCCATGAATCGTCATCCTCCATGAGTGTTCTCACCTCCATCATCGTGCTTAGTATGGCATTGTTTAACTTGTTTCTTGTTGTCCCCAACGAGCTGGCGGTCTCGGTGAATATGATTTGGGCTTCCGGAGACATGTCGAGCGGCGTAAACATATAGGACACATTGGAGGCACAAATGTACATGTCTAGCACGGCCCGTAGGTTCTCTGCCTTGGGAGCAGGGACAATGGCATCGACGAACTCTAGCATCTTGGCGATGCTCAGTGTGCCAAACCGTGCGACTTTGGAGGTCTCGTGGCGAGCAAAGACGAGCTCGGCGATACTGCCGGCGATTACTGTGAGAGCTCGAATCCACCTCTCGACCATATCTCGCAGCGATAAAGCCGAATTGTCTCCGAGCTGGAGCTGCCACCATGAGCCATGCTCGTTGCCGATTTGGAGAATCCAGTCCACGTCGAGCTCCGAGAACCAATTCTCCAGAGCTGGCGCGGGAGATGTGGCGCTGAACGCCTCAACAACACGCTTGGTGTACCCATCGCTGACCATTTGGCGAGCGATCGTCGTGAGCTCGTGGGCACCCAAGTCCGGTGCGGCCAAGCCGGAGGAACGGCCGGAGCTTTTGGACGGGTAAGAATCCGAGGCGCCGGAGTCGATGGAGGATCCGCTCTGACCAGGGTGGGAGTTGGAGAAGAGAGTGGATCTTATCTGCGCCCCGGACACGGCGACCGTCCGGATCCAGTCGCGGTACATGCAGCGCGGTGGGCAGGTAGCAGCCGTGGCGCCGTCGGTGGTCTCCTTTGGCACGGCTGCAAGCCGCCCCGTCATGCTGGCTTTGTCGATGGACGTCCTCTCTTCCTTGGATCTTTGGTCAAGCTCCAAGAGATTGGCAGGGGAGAAGACTGGTTGTCTGATTGAGGGTGCCGGAGCTGCACGACAACGACTGTCAACTGCATCACCTGGTGCTGCGGGTCAACACAAACAGCTGGTACCGCTTGACAACGACGGACAAACCAGCAGCTGATTGCCATCGGGTGAATACATCGTTCTACTCTAATAAATACATCGGGCCAATGCGTTGCTGTAGATTAGGTTTCTCGACTTAATAATGTAAGAACATAATAATGCAACTTGTATGTTGTGTGTCACCACCAAACATAATTTAAGAAGGTAACTATTGTGCTTACATACGTAGGATTGGATGACTGACACACCATCTTGTTTCAAAACATGGAGTACCCAGTGCACTGTATGGTTGAAAAAAATAACTCGTGCACGTCCATCCAAACTAATAACACTAACATCCATCCAAACTAACCAGCTGTATTCAAAGAATAAAAGTGCTCGAAAGTTCGCTCTAGAATATTACAAAACCCACGATGCACTGGTAGAAAAAGGGCCTGTTGTCCCGGTTCGTAAGGGCCTTTTGTCCCGGTTCCTGAACCGGGACTAAAGGGTCGGTACTAATGCCCTGTCCTTTTAGTCCCGGTTCAATCCAGAACCGAGACTGATGGGCCTCCACGTGGCCTGTGCGCGGAGCCCAGGCAGGAGACCCTTTGGTCCCGGTTGGTGGCACCAACCGGGACCAATAGGCATCCACGCGTCAGCATTTCTGTGGCTGGGGTTTTTTTTTGAAGGGGGAGGGGGTTGGGGGTTTTGGGGGGTTAATTTAGGTGTTTCATATATTGTGTTAGCTAGCTATAATTAATAGAGAGAAGTGTCCTCTCTTATGTCCGTGCTTGGTCGACGCTACGTACTATACATACGTATAGAGAGGACTAGACACGCTAGCTAGCTAGTAAGCTAACGAAGGAAACAGAAGATCGTCATGAACATATATGCATACAGAGAGAAGTGATATCGACCACCTCTCCTTCTCCGAGAGATTGGTCGAACAACAAGTTCTCGTATATCTATCCGACACTACCGACTACATATATACAATAATTATCTTTTACAAATATAATCGTACGGACTCATGGTCCACATAGTATTCTCCGTCTTCAGCGATCACGTGGTCAAGAAAGAATGCCGCCAATTCCTCTTGAATTGCTCGCATGCGAGCTGGTGCTAGGAGTTCATCCCGCTTCCGAAACATCTAATTTGAAGAAGGGGGTCAATACATATATATATGAATGAATGAAACTCAACACAAATGATGGTAATAAAATAAAATTGTGAATGTTGTTATTTACGTACTTCATATTGTTCGTCAGTGTAGCCCCGCTCACAGGTCGTGTGGCGGATGGACTCGCAAACGTAGTATCCACAGAAATCATTCCCTTGTTCCTGCCACAACCACTTTACAAGAAATAGAGGTCAATCAAACTGATAAGCAATAATGCCAAATGGTATTGATGAAACTAGCGCTTGAATCAATAGGAGATGCACGGAACATGCTATTATAGTACTTACTTTCGGGTGTCTAAATTGCAGCTTCTTCGGGAGTCCTGAACCTTTTTTGGAGAATTTTTTTCAAACCCTGCCAGACAAAGAGAACAATTACTTGATATATCAGGAAATGAACAAAGTTGCTGATATGGTGGATAATGATCGATTTAACTTACTTCTCGAGCATTTGAGTCATGTCTGCATAGTCCTGGGGATCTTTTCATCTTGAGTCTAAGACGGTTACTAGTCCCTGCTCAAGCTTAATCTCTAGGAGAATATAGTGGTAACTGCACATGCATGCATAACTCATCAATTACATTACTATAACATTGACTAATATATAAGGGAAACCGAATACGCACAAGACAGTAACACTCACTTGAAGTTGTAAGGAAAGAGTATTATATCTTTGTTTTCATTTATTACCAACGATCATAGAAAGTTGGCCTCGGTATCTGCAGCATGAAATTTAACCTGAGTTGCATCTATGAGATATGTGTTAATGAACCCAATATCACCGACTTGTCTTTTCTTCAATTCGGCGATCTTCAATCTGCATAATATATTGAGAATGATTATAAATACATGCAATGAAAGAGCTGAGCTATATAGAGAGACTTAATGACAGAAGTAGTACTACTTACAGACAGTAGCAGGCGACCGTTGTTTTATCGAGGGCCAATTGATTGAAAAACTGAAAGAACTCCTCGAATGGAACAGGCAACAGTTCAATTCCAACGAGGTCATGCTCCTTTTTAACTTTCACATACAAAGTACTCCTCCCCCCAGAGTCTCTGCAGATTTTCAAGTACCAATCATGCAATCTTCGTATCATCGTTGATAGAGATCTTTCATCTTTGACGAGAGGCTTCCCGTACTCGTATCTTTGTATCTGCACCTCCATGAAATCATAATGTACATCGTCGGGCAGGTAATCGCCAAGATTGCTATAACCGGGCACCATCCTCGGATCATTAGCGACGTTGTCGCTAGGCACCTTGAGCGGGGGGGCACGATTGCTTCGCTTGTTCGCAGAGCTAGGCAATTTGTTTCCCAGCTCGTCGTTCTTTCAGCCTTTGATCACTGACAGTACTTCCCGACCGCTCCGCTTCGGCAAATTCCTTTCCAATAATGCGCTCATAGTTTCCTTTCGGCGGAGACTTGGGTGGTTTTGTCAGGGCAGCCAGAGTGCGCTTCGCTTTCACCGGATCTACCTTCTCCTCCGGAGGTGGATGTTTCTTTGATTTCACCCCTTCAAAGTAATTCCTCACTTCTTCTCGTGCGATCTCGGCGTTCTCCTCCGGGGTCCTCTCGTATGGTAACTTCTCTGGAGTCTTCAGAGAAGGACCAAATATGTATTTCCTCCCGCCTCTGGCTGTACTGCTAGATGCCGGCAGAGCAGACGGAGCGGTTGTCTTCTTTACTTGCTTACGAGGCGGAGGAGAAGGACTACGACGCGCCAGAGCAGCCAAAGTGGCGGCAGGTCTCTTCCGCCCTTGTTGACGAGGTGGAGAAGGAGGAGGCTAGCTGCTCGGGCGCGTTGGCGCGGGCGAAGAAGGAGGCGGAGTGCCGCCACCCACTGGAGAAGGAGCCGGTCGAGTGCCCTGATCGTCACTCGCCGGAGGAGGAGGCGATGGAGGAGGCGGAGTGCCCTGACTCGCCGGAGGAGGAGGCGGTGGAGGAGGCGGAGTGCCCTGACTTGCCGGAGGAGGAGGAGGCGGAGGCCTCCAGTTCGGAAGGTTGATGAGCTCCTTCCGCCATAGGCATGGAGTCTTCAGAGCAGACCCCAGCCTAGTCTCCCCTTCACCGGTAGGGTGGTCAAGCTGGAGGTCCTCAAATCCCTTCGTTATTTCATCCACCATCACCCTAGCATATCCTTCTGGAATCGGCCGGCAATGAAAAGTTGCGCCGGGTTCAGTAGGATAAACAGAGCCAACAGCCGCCTTGACCTTC
Source organism: Triticum dicoccoides (assembly GCF_002162155.2). NCBI lineage: Eukaryota > Viridiplantae > Streptophyta > Magnoliopsida > Poales > Poaceae > Triticum > Triticum dicoccoides. The sequence goes on from NC_041382.1 coordinate 756,360,292, forward strand.
AAATTCATCCATTGCGTCATAAGGTGGAAATTTTGAGACTCCTGATAGCATCCATGGGATAGCTGGCAGGAGCCGTCAAGGCATGCTCCGGCTGAAGCAGCTCGGTGGAAGCCACGCTGCTTCTCCGCTGAGATGGCGGGGTAGCTTCGGGGGAAGCTTCGGCAGTAGGTTTGCTGCGATTTGCTTCTCGTTCCTCTATCGCTTGTACCCTTGCTTGCAGCGCCTGCATTTGGGTCTGCTGCACTTTTTTCCTCCTCTCATGGGATTTGTAACCGCCTGCGTCCAGAAACCCAACCTTCCACGGAATGGAGCCTGGCGTGCCTCGTGTCCGTCCAGGGTGCTCAGGATTCCCGAGGGCCATTGTGAGCTCGTCGTTCTCTCTATCTGGAAAGAACGTCCCTTGTTGCACTGCTTCGATATACTGCTGAAGCTTCCTGACTGGTATGTCCATTTGATCGTTCGTCCAAATGCACTTCCCTGTTACAGGGTCCAAGGTTCCGCCAGCCCCGAAGAACCAAGTCCGGCAACGGTCTGGCCAGTTAATTGTCTCTGGTTCAATCCCTTTATCAACCAGATCATTCTCAGTCTTGGCCCACTTAGGCCGGGCTATGAGGTAGCCACCTGACCCCGTGCAATGGTGATGCTTCTTCTTCGCAGCATTTTGCTTGTTTGTCGCCGACATCTTCTTACTCTTTTCGATGTCTTGTGGGCCACAAATGCGGGCCAGTGATCTCTGATCTTCTCATATCTGCCCTTGAATTCTGGTGTCTCATTATTTTCGACAAACTTATTCAGATCTTTCTTCCACCTCCTGAATAGTTCTGCCATCCTCTTAAGAGCAAAAGACTTAATTAATTTCTCTTTAACTGGCTTCTCTGGATTATCCTCTAGCGGTAGGGTGAAATTTGACTTCAGCTCAGTCCAAAGATCATTTTTCTGCATATCATTGACATAAGACACCTCAGGGTCTTCTGTAGCCGGCTTAAACCATTGCTGGATGCTGATCGGGATCTTGTCCCTAACCAAAACCCGGCACTGAGCAACAAATGCGCTCTTTGTCCGGAGGGGTTCAATCGGTTGGCCGTCGGGCGCGATTCCTATGATCTCAAACTTTTCATCCGAGCTCAACTTTTTCTTCGGGCCTCGTCTCTTTACCGAAGTTGTGCTTGATCCGGAGGGCTAGAAAAAAGAACAAAGACTTAATTAATATGTGTACATACCAAAACAATGAATGCATCAATTAGCTAGTCAGCAGAAGCTTAACTAATATATATACCTGGCCGGACTCGGTTCGGTCACCGGAGATGTCATCACGGTCTCCTTCTTGCACCGGCATTGGGTCACCAGAGCCGTCCTCACAGTCTCCTTCTTGCACCGGCATTAGGTCACCGGAGCCATCATAATCATAGCCAGCTGCTTCTAGACCATCGGTGTCGTTGAGAAACAACGAGCAGACAGCATCACTTCCTCGTGCGATTATGTCCCCCAACAACTCTTCTTGTACTTCGTCTCGGGCGGTGTCCATAGTTTCTACAAATATTGACAACATGGCAGTTATTATTCAAACATGACAGATGGATATATTAGTGGCAAACGTAGAACTAATATTAATTAGTGGCCTCGACGCTGCTTCTCTAGGGTTTGGGGTGGCCTCGACGCTGCTTCTCTAGGGTTTGGGGTGGCCTCGACAACACTTCAAGGATAAAAAAAGAAGAGGAAGAAGAAAAAAAGAGGAGAAGAAAGAATAGAGGAGTAAGAACTCCTCTATTCTTTCTTCTCCTCTTTTTTTCTTCTTCTTCCTCTTTTTTTTATTGGGAACGAGGGTCATCGAGGGTCACCGAGCGGTAGAGGAAACCCTAAATAGCAAGTATCGTGGGTGTGAGATACATGTGGTCGTCGGTGTCGGACACTACATCCACGTCCCACAAGTGACGTGGGCGTCGAAGCCCGCGCCACTTGTGGGACGTGGATGTAGTGTCCGACACGGACGGCCACATGTATCTCCCACCGACGATAATTTCTATTTAGGGTTTCCTCTACCGCTCGGCGACCCTAACCCTCGACGACCCTCGTTCCCGATAAAATAAAGAGGAAGAAGAAGAAAAAAAAAGAGAAGAAGAGGAAGAAGAAGAAAAAAAGAGGAGAAGGGTTTCTCCTCTACCGCTCGGCGACCCTCGATGACCCTCGTTCCCGATAAAAAAAGAGGAAAAAGAAGAAAAAAAGAGGAGAAGAAAGAATAGAGGAGATCCTCTTCTTCCTCTCATGTTCGACGACCCTCGACCCCTCGGCGACCCTAGACCCCTCGAACCCTCGACGACCATGGAACCCTCCACCCCTAGATGACCCTGGAACCCTCGACCCTCGACCCTCGATCCCTCGAACCTATAGAACCCTCGAACCCTCGACCCTCTACCTTAGTTCCCGATTCTATTTTTTCTTCTTCTCCACTATTCATTTCTTCTTCTCCTCTTCTTTTTCTTCTTTTTTCTTCTTCTTATTTATTTCTCCTTTTCTTCCTCTCCACTTGTTCTTTCTGAAGGAAATATGCCCTAGAGGCAATAATAAAGTCGTTATTTATTTCCTTATATCATGATAAAAGTTTATTATTCATGCTAGAATTGTATTAACCGGAAACATAATACATGTGTGAATACATAGACAAACAGAGTGTCACTAGTATGCCTCTACTTGACTAGCTCGTTAATCAAAGATGGTTATGTTTCCTAACCATGGACAAAGAGTTGTCATTTGATTAAACGGGATCACATCATTAGTTGAATGATCTGATTGACATGACCCATTCCATTACCTTAGCACCCGATCGTTTAGTATGTTGCTATTGCTTTCTTCATGACTTATACATGTTCCTATGACTATGAGATTATGTAACTCCCGTGTGCCGGAGGAACACTTTGTGTGCTACCAAACTTCACAACGTAACTGGGTGATTATAAAGGTGCTCTACAGGTGTCTCCAAAGGTACATGTTGGGTTGACGTATTTCGAGATTAGGATTTGTCACTCCGATCGTCGGAGAGGTATCTCTGGGCCCTCTTGGTAATGCACATCACTTAAGCTTTGCAAGCAATGCAACTAATGAGTTAGTTGCGAGATGATGTATTACAGAACGAGTAAAGAGACTTGCCGATAACGAGATTGAACTAGGTATTGGATACCGACGATCGAATCTCGGGCAAGTAACATACTGATGACAAAGGGAACAACATATGTTGTTATGCGGTCTGACCGATAAAGATCTTCGTAGAATATGTAGGCGCTAATATGGGCATCCAGGTCCTGCTATTGGTTATTGACTGGAAACATGTCTCGGTCATGTCTACATTGTTCTCGAACCCGTAGGGTCCGCACGCTTAAGGTTTCGATGACAGTTATATTATGAGTTTATACATTTTGATGTACCGAAGGTTGTTCGGAGTCCCGGATGTGATCACGGACATGACGAGGAGTCTCGAAATGGTCGAGACATAAAGATTGATATATTGGACGGCTATATTCGGACACCGGAAGTGTTCCGGGTGATTTCGGAGAAAACCAGAAAGCCGGAGGGTTACCGGACCCCCCTCCCCCCCCCCCGGGAGAAGTAATGGGCCATATGGGCCTTAGTGGAGAGAGAGAGGGGCAGCCAAAGGTGGGCCGCGCGCCTCCTCCCCCCTGGTCCGAATTGGACTAGGAGAGGGGGGGTGGCGCCCCCCTTTCCTTCTCCCTCCCCACTTCTGAGGACTCCTCCTTGGCGTGCCATAGGGGCCGGCCGGCCTCCTCCTCTCTTGAACCTTTATATACGGAGGCAGGGGCACCCCAGAGACACACAAGTTGATCCACGTGATCATATTCTTAGCCGTGTGCGGCGCCCCCTGCCACCATAGTCCTCGATAATATTGTAGCGGTGCTTAGGTGAAGCCCTGCGACAGTAGTACATCAAGATCGTCACCACGCCGTCGTGCTGACGGAACTCTTCCCCGACACTTTGCTGGATCGGAGTCCGGGGATCGTCATCGAGCTGAACGTGTGCTAGAACTCGGAGGTGCCGTAGTTTCGGTGCTTGATCGGTCGGGTCGTGGAGACGTACGACTAATCAAACCAAATGCTTCCGTTGCGATCTACAAGGGTACGTAGATCACACTCTCCCCTCTCGTTGCTATGCATCACCATGATCTTGCGTGTGCGTAGGAAATTTTTTGAAATTACTACGTTCACCAACAGTGGTATCAGAGCCAGGTTTTATGTGTTGATGTTATATGCACGAGTAGAACACAAGTGAGTTGTGGGCGATATAAGTCATACTGCTTACCAGCATGTCATACTTTGGTTCGGCGGTATTGTTGGACGAAGCGGCCCGGACCGACATTACGCGTACGCTTACGCGAGACCGGTTCTCCCGACGTGCTTTGTGTTGGAAATATGCCCTAGAGGCAATAATAAAAGTATTATTATATTTCAATGTTCATGATAAATGTCTTTTGTTCATGCTATAACTGTATTATCCGGAAATCGTAATACACGTGTGAATACTTAGACCACAATATGTCCCTGGTGAGCCTCTAGTTGACTAGCTCGTTGTGATCAACAGATAGTCATGGTTTCCTGACTATGGACATTGGATGTCGTTGATAACGGGATCACATCATTAGGAGAATGATGTGATGGACAAGACCTAATCCTAAGCATAGCATAAAAATCGTGTAGTTCGTTTTGCTAGAGCTTTGCCAATGTCAAGTATCTCTTCCTTCGACTATGAGATCGTGTAACTCCCGGATACCGTAAGAGTGCCTTGGGTGTATCAAACGTCACAACGTAACTGGGTGACTATAAATGTGCATTACAGGTATCTCCGAAAGTATCTGTTGGGTTGACACGGATCGAGACTGGGATTTGTCACTCCGTATGACGGAGAGGTATCTCTGGGCCCACTCGGTAATGCATCATCATAATGAGCTCAATGTGACCAAGGTGTTGGACACGGGATCATGCATTACGGTACGAGTAAAGTGACTTGCCGGTAACGAGACTGAACAAGGTATTGGGATACCGACGATCGAGTCTCGGGCAAGTAACGTACCGATTGACAAAGGGAATTGGATACAGGGTTTGATCGAATCCTCGACATAGTGGTTCATCCGATGACAACATCGAGGAGCATGTGGGAGACATCATGGGTATCCAGATCCCGCTGTTGGTTATTGATCTGAGAGCGTCTCGGTCATGTCTGCATGTCTCCCGAACCCGTAGTGTCTACACACTTAAGGTTCGGTGACGCTAGGGTTATTAGGAAGACTAGTATGTGACTACCGAATGTTGTTCGGAGTCCCGAATGGGATCCCGGACGTCACGAGGAGCTCCGGAAGGGTCCGGAGGTAAAGATTTATATATGGGAAGTTGTCAAACGGACACCGGGAAGTTTCGGGGTCATACTGATATTGTACCGGGGCCACCGGAAGGGTTCCGGGGGTCCACCGGGAGGGGCCACCCCTCCCGGGGGACCACATGGGCTGCGTGGGGCAGGGAGCCAGTCCCTGGTGGGCTGGGCGCACCCCCTCCCTTGGGCCCTTGCGCCTAGGGTTGAGGGGGGGAACCCTAGAGGGGGCGCCCCCTTGGCTTGGGGGGCAAGCCACCCTCTCCCCCTCTCCCCTTGGCTGCCCCCCCCCCCTAGATGGGTTCTAGAGGGGCCGGCCCCCTTCTCCCTTCTCCCTATAAATAGAGGGGTGAGGGGAGGGCAGCCGCACCACCCTCCAAGGCGCAGCCCTCCCCTCCCCAACACCTCTCCT
>NC_041382.1:756368398-756390621 GCF_002162155.2 Triticum dicoccoides
GACGATGCGCGTCGGGAATGGTTCCAGAGTCGATGTGATCGCCGTCGGCACGCTGCCTCTACATTTACCTACGGGATTAGTTTTGAACCTTAATAATTGTTATTTAGTGCCAAGTTTGAGCATGAACATTGTATCTGGATCTTGTTTAATACGAGATGGCTACTCATTTAAGTCTGAGAATAATGGTTGTTCGATTTATATGAGAGATATGTTTTATGGTCATGCTCCGATGGTCAATGGTTTATTCTTAATGAATCTCGAGCGTAATATTACACATGTTCATAGTGTAGATGCCAAAAGATGTAAAGTTGATAACGATAGTCCCACATACTTGTGGCACTGCCGCCTTGGTCACATTGGTGTCAAGCGCATGAAGAAGCTCCATGCTGATGGACTTTTGGAGTCTCTTGATTATGAACCGTTTGACACATGCGAACCATGCCTCTTGGGCAAAATGACCAAGACTCCGTTCTCCGGAACAATGGAGCGAGCAACCAACTTGTTGGAAATCATACATACCGATGTGTGCGGTCCAATGAGTGTTGAGGCTCGCGGAGGATATCGTTATGTTCTCACTCTCACTGATGACTTGAGTAGATATGGGTATGTCTACTTAACGAAACACAAGTCTGAGACCTTTGAAAAGTTCAAGGAATTTCAGAATGAGGTAGAGAATCAACGTGACCGAAAGATAAAATTCTTACGATCAGATCGTGGAGGAGAATACTTAAGTCACGAATTTGGTACACACTTAAGGAAATGTGGAATCGTTTCACAACTCACGCCGCCTGGAACACCTCAGCAAAACGGTGTGTCCGAACGTCGTAATCGCACTCTATTGGATATGGTGCGGTCTATGATGTCTCTTACCGATTTACCGCTATCATTTTGGGGATACGCTCTAGAGACAGCTACATTCACTTTAAATAGGGCACCGTCTAAATCCGTTGAGACGACACCGTATGAATTATGGTTTGGAAAGAAACCTAAGCTGTCGTTTCTAAAAGTTTGGGGATGCGATGCTTATGTTAAGAAACTTCAACCTGAAAAGCTCGAACCCAAGTCGGAAAAATGCGTATTCATAGGATACCCTAAGGAAACTGTCGGGTATGCCTTCTACTTAAGATCCGAAGGCAAGATCTTTGTTGCCAAGAACGGATGCTTTCTGGAAAAAGAGTTTCTCTCGAAAGAAGTAAGTGGGAGGAAAGTAGAACTCGATGAAGTACTACCTCTTGAACGGGAAAGTGGCGCAGCGCAGGAAACCGTTCCTGTGATGCCCACACCAACTGAAGAGGAAAACAATGATGATGATCAAGGTACTTCGGATCAAGTTACTACTGAACTTCGTAGGTCCACAAGGACACGTTCCACACCAGAGTGGTACGGCAACCCTGTCCTGGAAATCATGTTGTTAGACAACAATGAACCTTCGAACTATGAAGAAGCGATGGCGGGCCCAGATTCCAACAAATGGCTTGAAGCCATGAAATCCGAGATAGAATCCATGTATGAAAACAAAGTATGGACTTTGACAGACTTGCCCGATGATCGGCGAGCGATAGAAAACAAATGGATTTTTAAGAAGAAGACGGACGCGGATGGTAATGTTACCATTTATAAGGCTCGACTTGTCGCTAAGGGTTATCGACAAGTTCAAGGGATTGACTACGACGAGACTTTCTCTCCCGTAGCGAAGCTGAAGTCCGTCCGAATCATGTTAGCAATTGCCGCATACTATGATTATGAGATATGGCAGATGGACGTCAAAACGGCATTCCTTAACGAACATCTTAAGGAAGAGCTGTATATGATGCAGCCGGAAGGTTTTGTCGATCCTCGGAACGCTAACAAAGTATGCAAGCTCCAGCGATCCATTTATGGACTGGTGCAAGCATCTCGGAGTTGGAACATTCGCTTTGATGAGATGATCAAAGCGTTTGGGTTTATGCAGACTTATGGAGAAGCCTGCGTTTACAAGAAAGTGAGTGGGAGCTCTGTAGCATTTCTCATATTATATGTAGATGACATACTCCTGATGGGAAATAATATAGAATTTCTGGACAGCATTAAGGCCTACTTGAACAAATGTTTTTCAATGAAGGACCTTGGAGAAGCTGCTTATATATTAGGCATCAAGATCTATAGAGATAGATCGAGATGCCTCATAGGTCTTTCACAAAGCACATACCTTGATAAGATTTTGAAGAGGTTCAAAATGGATCAGTCCAAGAAGGGGTTCTTGCCTATGTTACAAGGAGTGAGACTGAGCTCGGCTCAGTCACCGACCACGGCAAAAGATAAAGAAGAGATGAGTGTCATCCCCTATGCTTCATCCATAGGATCTATTATGTATGCCATGATGTGTACCAGACCCGATGTAAACCTTGCCGTAAGTTTGGTAGCAAGATACCAAAGTAATCCCGGCAAGGAACACTGGACAGCGGTCAAGAATATCCAGAAGTACCTGAAAAGGACGAAGGACATGTTTCTCGTTTATGGAGGAGACGAAGAGCTCGTCGTAAAGGGTTACGTCGACGCTAGCTTCGACTCAGATCTGGATGACTCTAAGTCACAAACCGGATACGTGTATATGTTGAATGGTGGAGCAGTAAGCTGGTGCAGCTGCAAGCAGAGCGTCGTGGCGGGATCTACGTGTGAAGCGGAGTACATGGCAGCCTCGGAGGCAGCGCATGAAGCGATTTGGGTGAAGGAGTTCATCACCGACCTAGGAGTCATACCCAATGCGTCGGGGCCGATCAAACTCTTCTGTGACAACACTGGAGCTATTGCCCTCGCCAAGGAGCCCAGGTTTCACAAGAAGACCAGGCACATCAAGCGTCGTTTCAACTCCATCTGTGAAAATGTTCAAGATGGAGACATAGAGATTTGCAAAGTGCACACGGATCTGAATGTCGCAGATCCGCTGACTAAACCTCTCTCGCGTGCAAAACATGATCAACACCAGAACTCTATGGGTGTTCGATTCATCACAATGTAACTAGATTGGTGACTCTAGTGCAAGTGGGAGACTGTTGGAAATATGCCCTAGAGGCAATAATAAAAGTATTATTATATTTCAATGTTCATGATAAATGTCTTTTGTTCATGCTATAACTGTATTATCCGGAAATCGTAATACACGTGTGAATACTTAGACCACAATATGTCCCTGGTGAGCCTCTAGTTGACTAGCTCGTTGTGATCAACAGATAGTCATGGTTTCCTGACTATGGACATTGGATGTCGTTGATAACGGGATCACATCATTAGGAGAATGATGTGATGGACAAGACCTAATCCTAAGCATAGCATAAAAGATCGTGTAGTTCGTTTTGCTAGAGCTTTGCCAATGTCAAGTATCTCTTCCTTCGACTATGAGATCGTGTAACTCCCGGATACCGTAAGAGTGCCTTGGGTGTATCAAACGTCACAACGTAACTGGGTGACTATAAAGGTGCATTACAGGTATCTCCGAAAGTATCTGTTGGGTTGACACGGATCGAGACTGGGATTTGTCACTCCGTATGACGGAGAGGTATCTCTGGGCCCACTCGGTAATGCATCATCATAATGAGCTCAATGTGACCAAGGTGTTGGACATGGGATCATGCATTACGGTACGAGTAAAGTGACTTGCCGGTAACGAGACTGAACAAGGTATTGGGATACCGACGATCGAGTCTCGGGCAAGTAACGTACCGATTGACAAAGGGAATTGGATACAGGGTTTGATCGAATCCTCGACATAGTGGTTCATCCGATGACAACATCGAGGAGCATGTGGGAGCCATCATGGGTATCCAGATCCCGCTGTTGGTTATTGATCTGAGAGCGTCTCGGTCATGTCTGCATGTCTCCCGAACCCGTAGGGTCTACACACTTAAGGTTCGGTGACGCTAGGGTTATTAGGAAGACTAGTATGTGACTACCGAATGTTGTTCGAAGTCCCGGATGGGATCCCGGACGTCACGAGGAGCTCCGGAAGGGTCCGTAGGTAAAGATTTATATATGGGAAGTTGTCAAACGGACACCGGGAAGTTTCGGGGTCATACCGGTATTGTACCGGGGCCACCGGAAGGGTTCCGGGGGTCCACCGGGAGGGGCCACCCCTCCCGGGGGACCACATGGGCTGCGTGGGGCAGGGAGCCAGCCCCTGGTGGGCTGGGCGCACCCCCTCCCTTGGGCCCTTGCGCCTAGGGTTGAGGGGGGAACCCTAGAGGGGGCGCCCCCTTGGCTTGGGGGGCAAGCCACCCTCTCCCCCTCTCCCCTTGGCCGCCCCCCCCCCCTAGATGGGTTCTAGAGGGGCCGGCCCCCTTCTCCCTTCTCCCTATAAATAGAGGGGTGAGGGGAGGGCAGCCGCACCACCCTCCAAGGCGCAGCCCTCCCCTCCCCAACACCTCTCCTCCTCCGTTGTGTGCTTGGCGAAGCCCTGTCGGAGTACTGCTTCTCCACCATCACCACGCCGTCGTGCTGCCGGTGGAGCTGTCTTCCTCAACCTCTCCTTCCCCCTTGCTGGATCAAGAAGGAGGAGATGTCTCCCGTCCCGTACGTGTGTTGAACGCGGAGGTGTTGTCCGTTCAGCACTTGGTCATCGGTGATTCGAATCACGTCGAGTACGACTCCATCATCACCTTGCAAGCTTCAGCACGCGATCTACAAGTGGTATGTAGATGCAAACTCACTCCCTCGACTCGTTGCTTAGATGAACTCATAGATGGATCTTGGTGAAACCGTAGGAAAAATTTTAATTTTCTGCAACGTTCCCCAACACTTTGCACATAGGTGGCTTGCGGGTGACAGTTTCTCCAACTTTAGTTGAACCGAGTGTGGCTACGCCCGGTCCTTGCGAAGGTTAAAACAGCACCAACTTGACAAACTATCATTGTGGTTTTGATGCGTAGGTAAGATTGGTTCTTGCTTAAGCCCGTAGCAGCCACGTAAAACTTGCAACAACAAAGTAGAGGACGTCTAACTTGTTTTTGCAGGGCATGTTGTGATGTGATATGGTCAAGACTTGATGCTGATTTTATTGTATGAGATGATCATGTTTTGTAACCGAGTTATCGGCAACTGGCAGGAGCCATATGGTTGTCGCTTTATTGTATGCAATGCAATCGCGCAGTAATGCTTTACTTTATCACTAAATGGTAGTGATAGTCGCGGAAGCATAAGATTGGCGAGATGACAACGATGCTACGATGGAGATCAAGGTGTCGCGCCGGTGACGATGGTGATCATGACGGTGCTTCGGAGATGGAGATCACAGGCACAAGATGATGATGGCCATATCATATCACTTATATTGATTGCATGTGATGTTTATATTTTATGCATCTTATCTTTCTTTGATTGACGGTAGCATTATAAGATGATCTCTCACTAAAATTACCAAGAAGTGTTCTCCCTGAGTATGCACCGTTGCGAAAGTTCTTCGTGCTGAGACACCACGTGATGATCGGGTGTGATACGCTCTACGTTCAAATACAATGGGTGCAAAACAGTTGCACACGCGGAATACTCAGGTTATACTTGACGAGCCAAGCATATACAGATATGGCCTCGGAACACGGAGACCGAAAGGTCGAGCGTGAATCATATAGTAGATATGATCAACATAGTGATGTTCACCAATGAAACTACTCCATCTCACGTGATGATCGGACATGGTTTAGTTGATTTGGATCACGTGATCACTTAGAGGATTAGAGGGATGTCTATCTAAGTGGGAGTTCTTAAGTAATTTGATTAATTGAACTTAAATTTATCATGAACTTAGTACCTGATAGTATCTTGCTTATGTATGTTTGATTGTAGATAGATGGCCCGTGCTGTTGTTCCATTGAATTTTAATGCGTTCCTTGAGAAAGAAAAGTTGAAAGATGATGGTAGCAATTACACGGACTGGGTCCGTAACTTGAGGATTATCCTCATTGCTGCACAGAAGAATTACGTCCTGGAAGCACCGCTGGGTGCCAGGCCTGCTGCTGGAGCAACACCAGATGTTATGAACGTCTGGCAGAGCAAAGCTGATGACTACTCGATAGTTCAGTGTGCCATGCTTTACGGCTTAGAATCGGGACTTCAACGACGTTTTGAACGTCATGGAGCATATGAGATGTTCCAGGAGTTGAAGTTAATATTTCAAGCAAATGCCCAGATTGAGAGATATGAAGTCTCCAATAAGTTCTATAGCTGCAAGATGGAGGAGAACAGTTCTGTCAGTGAGCATATACTCAAAATGTCTGGGTATAATAATCACTTGATTCAGATGGGAGTTAATCTTCCAGATGATTGCGTCATTGACAGAATTCTCCAATCACTGCCACCAAGCTACAAGGGCTTCGTGATGAACTATAATATGCAAGGGATGAATAAGACTATTCCCGAGCTCTTCGCAATGCTGAAAGCTGCGGAGGTAGAAATCAAAAAGGAGCATCAAGTGTTGATGGTCAACAAGACCACTAGTTTCAAGAAAAAGGGCAAAGGAAAGAAGAAGGGGAACTTCAAGAAGAACAGCAAGCAAGTTTCTGCTCAAGAGAAGAAACCCAAGTCTGGACCTAAGCCTGAAACTAAGTGCTTCTACTGCAAGCAGACTGGTCACTAGAAGCAGAACTGCCCCAAGTATTTGGCGGATAAGAAGGATGGCAAGGTGAACAAAGGTATATGTGATATACATGTTATTGATGTGTACCTTACTAATGCTCGCAGTAGCACCTGGGTATTTGATACTGGTTCTTTTGCTAATATTTGCAACTCGAAACAAGGACAACGGATTAAGCGAAGATTGGCTAAGGACGAGGTGACGATGCGCGTGGGAAACGGTTCCAAAGTCGATGTGATCGCGGTCGGCACGCTACCTCTACATCTACCTTCGGGATTAGTATTAGACCTAAATAATTGTTATTTAGTGCCAGCGTTGAGCATGAACATTGTATCTGGATCTTGTTTAATGTGAGACGGTTATTCATTTAAATCAGAGAATAATGGTTGTTCTATTTATATGAGTAATATCTTTTATGGCCATGCACCCTTGAAGAGTGGTCTATTCTTATTGAATCTCGATAGTATTGATACACATATTCATAATGTTGAAGCCAAAAGATGCAGAGTTGATAATGATGGTGCAACTTATTTGTGGCACTGCCGTTTAGGTCATATCGGTGTAAAGCGCATGAAGAAACTCCATACTGATGGACTTTTGGAGCTACTTGATTAAGAATCACTTGGTACTTGCGAACCGTGCCTCATGGGCAAGATGACTAAAACACCGTTCTCCAGTACTATGGAAAGAGCAACAGATTTGTTGGAAATAATACATACAGATGTATGTGGTCCGATGAATATTGAGGCTCGTGGCGGATATCGTTATTTTCTCACCTTCACAGATGACTTAAGCAGATATGGGTATATCTACTTAATGAAACATAAGTCTGAAACATTTGAAAAGTTCAAAGAATTTCAGAGTGAAGTTGAAAATCATCGTAACAAGAAAATAAAGTTTCTATGATCTGATCGTGGAGGAGAATATTTGAGTTACGAGTTTGGTGTACATTTGAAGCAATGCGGAATAGTTTCGCAACTCACGCCACCCGGAACACCACAGCGTAATGGTGTGTCCGAACATCGTAATCGTACTTTACTAGATATGGTGCGATCTATGATGTCTCTTACTGATTTACCGCTATCGTTTTGGGGTTATGCTTTAGAGACGGTCGCATTCACGTTAAATAGGGCACCATCGAAATCCGTTGAGATGACACCTTATGAACTATGGTTTGGCAAGAAACCAAAGTTGTCGTTTCTGAAAGTTTGGGGCTGCGATGCTTATGTGAAAAAGCTTCAACCTGATAAGCTCGAACCCAAATCAGAGAAATGTGTCTTCATAGGATATCCAAAGGAAACTATTGGATACACCTTCTATCACAGATCCGAAGGCAAGACTTTTGTTGCTAAATTCGGAAACTTTCTGGAGAAGGAGTTTCTCTCGAAAGATGTGAGTGGGAGGAAAGTAGAACTTGATGAGGTAACTGTACCTGCTCCCTTATTGGAAAGAAGTACATCACAGAAAGCTGTTTCTGCGACACCTACACCAATTAGTGAGGAAGCTAATGATAATGATCATGAAACTTCAGGACAAGATACTACTGAACCTCGTAGATCAACCAGAGTGAGATCCGTGCCAGAGTGGTACGATAATCCTGTTCTGGAAATCATGCTGCTAGATCATGATGAACCTACGAACTATGAAGAAGCGATGCTGAGCCCAGATTCCGCAAAATGGCTTGAAGCCATGAAATCTGAGATGGGATCCATGTATGAGAACAAAGTATGGACTTTGGTTGACTTGCCCGATGATCGGCAAGCAATTGAGAATAAATGGATTTTCAAGAAAAAGACTGACGCTGACGGTAATATTACTGTCTACAAAGCTCGACTTGTCGCAAAAGGTTTTCGACAAGTTCAAGGGGTTGACTACGATGAGACCTTCTCACCCGTAGCGTTGCTTAAGTCTGTCTGAATCATGTTAGCAATTGCCGCATTTTATGATTATGAAATTTGGCAGATGGATGTGAAAACTGCATTCCTGAATGGATTTCTGGAAGAAGAGTTGTATATGATGCAACCAGAAGGTTTTGTCGATCCAAAGGGAGCTAACAAAGTGTGCAAGCTCTAGCTATCCATTTATGGACTGGTGCAAGCCTCTCGGAGTTGGAATAAACGCTTTGATAGTGTGATCAAAGCATTTGGTTTTATACAGACTTTCGGAGAAGTCTGTATTTACAAGAAAGTGAGTGGGAGCTCTGTAGCATTTCTGATATTATATGTAGATGACATATTACTGATTGGAAATGATATAGAATTTCTGGATAGCATAAAGGGATACTTGAATAAGAGTTTTTCAATGAAAGACCTCGGTGAAGCTGCTTACATATTAAGCATAAAGATCTATAGAGATAGATCAAGACGCTTAATTGGACTTTCACAAAGCACATACCTTGACAATATTTTGAAGAAGTTCAAAATGGATCAAGCAAAGAAAGGGTTCTTGCCTGTATTACAAGGTGTGAAGTTGAGTCAGACTTAATGCCCAACCACTGCAGAAGATAGAGAGAAAATGAAAGATGTTCCCTATGCTTCAGCCATAGGCTCTATCATGTATGCAATGCTGTGTACCAGACCTGATGTGTGCCTTGCTATAAGTTTAGCAGGGAGGTATCAAAGTAATCCAGGAGTGGATCACTGGACAGCGGTCAAGAACATCTGAAGTACCTGAAAAGGACTAAGGATATGTTTCTCGTATATGGAGGTGACAAAGAGCTCATTGTAAACGGATACGTCGATGCAAGCTTTGACACTGATCCGGACGATTCTAAATCGCAAACCGGATACGTGTTTACATTAAACGGTGGAGCTGTCAGTTGGTGCAGTTCAAAACAAAGCGTCGTGGCAGGATCTACATGTGAAGCGGAGTACATAGCTGCTTCGGAAGCAGCAAATGAAGGAGTCTGGATGAAGGAGTTCATATCCGATCTAGGTGTCATACCTAGTGCATCGGGTCCAATGAAAATCTTTTGTGACAATACTGGTGCAATTGCCTTGGCAAAGGAATCCAGATTTCACAAGAGAACAAAGCACATCAAGAGACGCTTCAATTCCATCCGGGATCTAGTCCAGGTGGGAGACATAGAGATTTGCAAGATACATACGGAGCTGAATGTAGCAGACCCGTTGACTAAGCCTCTTCCACGAGCAAAACATGATCAGCACCAAAGCTCCATGGGTGTTAGAATCATTACTGTGTAATCTAGATTATTGACTCTAGTGCAAGTGGGAGACCGAAGGAAATATGCCCTAGAGGCAATAATAAAGTCGTTATTTATTTCCTTATATTATGATAAAAGTTTATTATTCATGCTAGAATTGTATTAACCGGAAACATAATACATGTGTGAATACATAGACAAACAGAGTGTCACTAGTATGCCTCTACTTGACTAGCTCGTTAATCAAATATGGTTATGTTTCCTAACCATGGACAAAGAGTTGTCATTTGATTAAACGGGATCACATCATTAGTTGAATGATCTGATTGACATGACCCATTCCATTAGCTTAGCACCCGATCGTTTAGTATGTTGCTATTGCTTTCTTCATGACTTATACATGTTCCTATGACTATGAGATTATGTAATTCCCGTGTGCCGGAGGAACACTTTGTGTGCTACCAAACGTCACAACGTAACTGGGTGATTATAAAGGTGCTCTACAGGTGTCTCCAAGGGTACATGTTGGGTTGACGTATTTCGAGATTAGGATTTGTCACTCCGATCGTCGGAGAGGTATCTCTGGGCCCTCTCGGTAATGCACATCACTTAAGCCTTGCAAGCAATCCAACTAATGAGTTAGTTGCGAGATGATGTATTACAAAACGAGTAAAGAGACTTGCCGGTAACGAGATTGAACTAGGTATTGGATACCGACGATCGAATCTCGGGCAAGTAACATACCGATGACAAAGGGAACAACGTATGTTGTTATGCGGTCTGACCGATAAAGATCTTCGTAGAATATGTAGGAGCCAATATGGGCATCCAGGTCCCGCTATTGGTTATTGACCGGAAACATGTCTCGGTCATGTCTACATTGTTCTCGAACCCGTAGGGTCCGCATGCTTAAGGTTTCGATGACAGTTATATTATGAGTTTATATGTTTTGATGTACAGAAGGTTGTTCGGAGTCCCGGATGTGATCACGGACATGACGAGGAGTCTCAAAATGGTCGAGACATAAAGATTGATATATTGGACGGCTATATTCAGACACCGAAAGTGTTCCGGGTGATTTCGGAGAAAACCGGAAAGCCGGAGGGTTACCGGAACCCCCCGGGAGAAGTAATGGGCCATATGGGCCTTAGTGGAGAGAGAGAGGGGCAGCCAAAGGTGGGCCGCGTGCCTCCTCCCCCTGGTCCGAATTGGACTAGGAGAGGGGGGCGGCGCCCCCCTTTCCTTCTCCCTCCCCACTTCTTTCCCCCTCCTAGTAAGAGTCCTACTCCTACTAGGAGGAGGACTCCTCCTTGGCGTGCCATAGGGGCCGGCCGGCCTCCTCCTCTCTTGAACCTTTATATACGGAGGCAGGGGCACCCCAGAGACACACAAGTTGATCCACGTGATCATATTCTTAGTCGTGTGCGGCGCCCCCTGCCACCATAGTCCTCGATAATATTGTAGCGGTGCTTAGGTGAAGCCCTGCGACAGTAGTACATCAAGATCATCACCACGCCGTCGTGCTGACGGAACTCTTCCCCGACACTTTGCTGGATCGGAGTCCGGGGATTGTCATCGAGCTGAACGTGTGCTAGAACTCGGAGGTGTCGTAGTTTCGGTGCTTGATCGGTCGGGTCATGGAGACGTACGACTACATCAACCAAATGCTTCCGTTGCGATCTACAAGGGTACGTAGATCACACTCTCCCCTCTCGTTGCTATGCATCACCATGATCTTGCGTGTGCGTAGGAAATTTTTTGAAATTACTACATTCCCCAACACTTTCTTCCCTCTTCTTATTTTCTTCTTTCCTATCCTTCTTTTCCTTCCTTTCTTAATATCACTTAGCAAATTTTGCAACGGTAGGGAGGGGGTGCTCCCGTGGTCTAAAATCCGTCTATGCACGATAGAAAATTATGAAAAAATACATCTATTATCCCTCAACGTCCCGCCTGATCATGAACAAAAAAATCTGTGAATTAAAAAAACATCATGTTCTATGAACAAAAAAACATTATATTTCATCCACATTCGTGCATACATCATATATGGGATCATCTATGAAAAAACATCATATTCTATAAAAAAATCATTACATATATATAAAAAACAAGCATATATATATAAAACAAGCATCTATCTTTTGCATATATACATGAACATATATATACACACAGAACATATATACATACAATCATATACTCACACATATACATACAATCTGAAAAAAAACACCATATATACATGAAAAAACAGATCGGGGGGGCGGCGCCGGCCTGACAGGGCAGTGGCGGCTAGGCGGCGCGCGGAGGCCGCGCAGGACAGGGGCGCAGGGGCGCGGGATAGGAGGGGCTGTGCTCACAGGGGGCGGCGGCGACGGCGAAGGCGATCTGCCTGACGGCGTCGGTGGCGGCAGCGACGGCGAAGGTGAGCAGCCTGACGGCGTCGGTGGCGATGGCGATGAGGAGGAGCAGAGGCGTCGGGCGGCGACGACGACGAGGAGGAGCAGGGGGGCGTCGGGGGAGAAGTGGGTGATTTGGTCGAAAACTGCTAAGTGCTGTACATATAGCAAGAGCATTGGTCCCGGTTCGTGAAACCAACCGGGACTAATGCCACCTTTAGTCCCAGTTGGTGCCACCAACCGAGACCAAAGGCCTCTTTTCAGCAGCCCAAAGGGCGGGAAGCGGCGGCCTTTGGTCCCGGTTGGTGGCACCAACCGGGACTAAAGGGGGCCATTGGTCACGGTTCGTCCCTTTAGTCCCGGTTGGTGCCACCAACCGAGACCAAAGGCCTTGTGCGGCTGCTGCGTCGAAAGTTTAGTCCCACCTCGCTAGTTGAGAGGGGTGCGCAGTGGTTTATAAGCCCCACTGCCGCACCCCTCTCGAGCTCCTCTCCATTGCAGGCTTACGGGCCTAATTGTCACTGCTATGCCTGTGGGCCTACTGGGCCTCCTGTGGGCGTGAATCCTGGCCCTTGGATGGGTTTCTTGTCGTATTCAGGTCGTGGGGGCCCAGTAGGTGGCATTTTTTTTGTTTTTTGTTGCTTTATTTATTTTCTTTTGTTTTTTGCTTTATTTTTTAATTCTTTAAGCCTTTAGTTTTAGAAAAATTATAAACTTTTTGTTAATGCCATTAGTTTTCAAATTTGAAAACACTTTTTTTGTTTTTTTGTTTTTTTGTTGCTTTATTTATTTTATTTTGTTTCTACTTACAACACAATACTTATTGTTGCTATTTTTTTCCAGTTTTTTTGTTTTGTTTTCTGCATTATTTATTTTCTTTTGTTTTTTGCTTTATTTTTTATTCTTTTTGCTTTTAGTTTTAGAAAAATTATAAACTTCCTGTTAGTGCCATTAGTTTTCAAATTTGAAAACACTTTTTTAGTTTTTTTATTTTCTTTGTTGCCTTATTTATTTTATTTTGTGATTAACTTTACTATAAAAATAGTTTTTTCCTGTTTTTTGATTTTTTTTTTGCATTATTTATTTTCTTTTGTTTTTTGCTTTAATTTTTAATTCTGTTTGCTTTTAGGTTAGCAAAATTATAAACTTTCTGTTAGTGCCATTAGTTTTAGAAAAATTATAAACTTTCTGTTAGTGCCATTAGTTTTCAAATTTGAATAGTTAAAATTTGAATTCTTTGAAAATTGTTTGAATCACAAGTTTGTGATTAACTTACTAAAAAATGAGAATAGATGCGCTTATAGAGAAAATTCAACCTAAATTCCTAGTAAATTTCTATGAATTTCAGAGAAATTCACTATGAATTTAGGTTAAACTTTTCTCTATTAGGGCATCTATTTTCACTTTGAGAGGAGCTCAACAAGGCAGAGAGGGAAGGGCTTATAAACCGTTGTGAGCCCCCTTCGGTTGGTGAGGTGGGACTAAACTCTGCCCGCAATGAGGACCAACCCTTTAGTCCCGGTTTGTGGCACAAACCGGGACTAATGGTCATGGGCCAGGGGCGAGGAGCAAAATTATAAAATTTCTGTTAGTGCCATTAGTTTTAGAAAGTTGAAAGTTGGCATAGGCCAGGGACTAATGGTCATGGTATTACGAGGGCCGAACCATAAGACATGAAAGCATTTCAAATGAACTCTGAAAAATTTGAAAGTTGGCATGGTATCATAATTTCACCCACATAGCATGTGCATGTACAAAACGGACAATGGTAGCATGTTCATGTGTTACAAAGTTGGCATGGTATCATCATAATAGTTGCGGGAGAAAGTCTTCACTTTTTCTTCGCTTGTGTCATTTGCTTATTGCGCCGTAACCATGAATAATCTTCATTGTTTATCAGGATGCTTGGGTCAGCCTTGACATTGAAGGGAGGAATTTCATGAAACTTTTCATAATCTTCAGACATGTCTGTCTTGCCGTCCACTCCCAGGATGTCCCTTTTTCCTGAAAGAACTATGTGGCGCTTTGGCTCATCGTATGATGTATTCGCTTCCTTATCTTTTCTTTTTCTTGGTTTGGTAGACATGTCCTTCACATAGATAACA
The DNA here is from genome assembly GCF_002162155.2 of Triticum dicoccoides. Taxonomy (NCBI): domain Eukaryota; kingdom Viridiplantae; phylum Streptophyta; class Magnoliopsida; order Poales; family Poaceae; genus Triticum; species Triticum dicoccoides. The sequence continues at coordinate 756,382,670 of NC_041382.1, forward strand.
TGTGCCACATCATTGGCTAGGACGAACGATTCGTCAGTGTACCCAAGATTTTTCAGATCCACTGTTGTCATTCCGTACTATGGGTCTACCTGTACCCTGCCGCCTAACATATTGACCCATTTGCACTTAAACAAAGGGACCTTAAAATCAGGTCCCTAGTCAAGTTCCCATATGTCCACTATGTAACCATAATATGTGTCCTTTCCGCTCTCTTTTGTTGCATCAAAGCGGACACCGCTGTTTTGGTTGGTGCTCTTTTGATCTTGGGCGATCGTGTAAAATGTATTCCCATCTCGTATCCTTTGTAAGTCAATACAGTCAAAGATGGTCCCCTGGACAACAAGTACAACTCATCACAAACAGTGTTGCCACCCCTGAGACGTGTTTCCAACCAACTGCTGAAAGTCCTGATGTGTTCACATGTAATCCAGTCGTCGCACTGCTCCGGGTGTTTGGAGCGCAGACTGTTCTTGTGTTCATCGACATACGGGGTCACCAAGGTAGAGTTATGTAGAACTTTGTAGTGTGCTTGAGACCAAGAATATCTGTCCCTGCATATTATTGAGTCTCTTCCAAGAGTGCCTTTTCCAGTCAGTCTCCCCTCATACCGCGATTTAGGGAGACCTATCTTCTTAAGGCCAGGAATGAAGTCAACACAAAACCCGATAACATCCTCTGTTTGATGTCCCATGGAGATGCTTTCTTCTGGCCTAGCGCGGTTACGGGCATATTTCTTTAGGACTCCCATGAACCTCTCAAAGGGGAACATATTGTGTAGAAATACGGGCCCCAGGATGACAATCTCGTCGACTAGATGAACTAGGACGTGGGTCATGATATTGAAGAAGGATGGTGGGAACACCAGCTCGAAACTGACAAGACATTGCGCCACATCAATCCTTAGCCTTGGTACGATTTCTGGATCGATCACCTTATGAGAGATTGCATTGAGGAATGCACATAGCTTCACAATGGTTAATCGGACGTTTTCCGGTAGATGCCCCCTCAATGCAACCGGAAGCAGTTGCGTCATAATCACGTGGCAGTCATGAGACTTTAGGTTCTGAAACTTTTTCTCTGGCATATTTATTATTTCCTTTATATTCGATGAGAAGCCAGTCGTGACCTTCATACTGAGCAGGCATTCAAAGAAGATTTCTTTCTCTTCTTTCGTAAGAGCGTAGCTGGCAGGACCTTTATACTGCTTCGGAGGCATGCCATCTTTTTCATGCAAACGTTGCAGGTCCTCCCGTGCCTCAGGTGTATCTTTTGTCTTCCCATACACACCCAAGAAGCCTAGTAGGTTCATGCAAAGGTTCTTCGTCACGTGCATCACGTCGATTGAGGAGCGGACCTCTAGGTCTTTCCAGTAGGGTAGGTCCCAAAATATAGATTTCTTCTTCCACATGGGTGCGTGTCCCTCAGCGTCATTCGGAACAGCTAGTCCACCGGGACCCTTTTCAAAGATTACGTAGTGTAAATCATTGACCATAGCAAGTATGTGATCACCGGTACACATGGCGGGCTTCTTCCGGTGATCTGCCTCGCCTTTGAAATGCTTGCCTTTCTTTCGACATTGATGGTTGGTCGCAAGAAATCGACGATGGCCCAGGTACACATTCTTCCTGCATTTGTCCAGGTATATACTTTCAGTGTCATCTAAACAGTGCGTGCATGCGTGGTATCCTTTGTTTGTCTGTCCTGAAAGGTTACTAAGAGCGGGCCAATCGTTGATGGTCACGACCAGCAACGCCTTAAGGTTAAATTCCTCCTGTCTGTGCTCATCCCACGTACGTACACTGTTTCCATTCCATAGCTGTAAAAGTTCTTCAACTAATGGCCTTAGGTACACATCAATTTCGTTGCCGGGTTGCTTAGGGCCTTGGATGAGAACTGGCATCATAATGAACTTCCGCTTCATGCACATCCAAGGAGGAAGGTTATACATACATAGAGTCACGGGCCAGGTGTTGTGATTGCTGCTCTGCTCCCCGAAAGGATTAATGCCATCCACGCTTAAATCAAACCATACATTCCTTGGGTCCTTTGCAAACTCATCCCAGTACTTCCTCTCGATTTTTCTCCACTACGACCCGTTAGTGGGTGCTCTCAACTTCCCATATTTCTTTTAGTTCTCACTGTGCCATCGCATCAACTTGGCATGCTCTTCGTTTCTGAATAGACATTTCAACCGTGGTATTATAGGAGCATACCACATCACCTTCGCAGGAACCCTCTTCCTGGGGGGCTTGCCGTCAACATCACCAGGGTCATCTCGTCTGATCTTATACTGCAATGCACCGCATATCGGGCATGCGTTCAGATCCTTGTATGCACTGCGGTAGAGGATGCAGTCATTAGGGCATGCATGTATCTTCTCCACCTCCAATCCTAGAGGGCATACGACCTTCTTTGCTGCGTATGTACTGTCGAGCAATTCGTTATCCTTTGGAAGCTTCTTCTTCAATATTTTCAGTAGCTTCTCAAATCCTTTGTCAGCCACAGCATTCTCTGCCTTCCACTGCAGCAATTCCAGTACGGTACCGAGCTTTGTGTTGCCATCTTCGCAATTGGGGTATAACCCTTTTTTGTGATCCTCTAACATGCGATCGAACTTCAGCTTCTCCTTTTGACTTTGGCATTACATCCTTGCATCGACAATGACCCGATGGAGATCATCATCATCGGGCACATCGTCTGGTTCCTCTTGATCTTCAGCAGCTTCACCCGTTGCAGCATCATTGGGCACATCGTCTGGTTCCTCTTAATCTTCACCAGCTCCCCCCGTTGCAGCATCACCGTATTCAGGGGGCACATAGTTGTCATCGTACTCTTCTTCTTCGTCGTCTTCCATCATAACCCCTATTTCTCCGTGCCTCATCCAAACATTATAGTGTGGCATGAAACCCTTGTAAAGCAGGTGGGAGTGAAGGATTTTCCGGTTAGAGTAAGACCTCGTATTCCCACATTCCGTGCATGGACAACACATAAAACCATTCTGCTTGTTTGCCTCCGCCGCATCGAGAAACTCATGCACGCCCTTAATGTACTCGCAGGTGTATCTGTCACCGTACATCCATTGCCGGTTCATCTGCGTGCATTATATATAATTAAGTGTCCAAATTAATAGAAGTTCATCATCACATTAAAACCAAAGTGCATACATAGTTCTCATCTAACAACATATAGCTCTCCAGAGCATCTAATTAATTAAACCATACATTGAAACTATGTAAAACATTTCAATGCGAAAACAAATGCGATCATAATCGCAACCAAGGTAACAATTGATCCAACGGCATAATGATACCGAGCCTCGGTATGAATGGCATATTTTCTAATCTTTCTAATCTTCAAGCGCATTGCATCCATCTTGATCTTGTGCCGACGACATCCGCAACATGCAACTCCAATATCATCTTCTCCTCCTCGATTTTTTTTATTTTTTCCTTCAACAAATTGTTTTCTTCTTCAAGTAAATTTAACCTCTCGACAATAGGGTCGGTTGGCATTTCCGATTCACATACATCCTATATAAATAAAATCTATGTCACGTTGGTCGGCATAATTTTCATAAACAATAAATGAACCAATAGTTATAAAGATAATATATATACCACATCCGAATCATAGACAAGACGAGGGCCGACGGGGGCGGATACCAAAACCATCGCACTATATAAGATGCAATAATAAAAGTAAGAAAATAATACAAGTATCTATGTAAACATACAAGTAAGAATATTTTTCCTTTCAGAAAGAAGATAAGAACAAGAGGCTCACCACGGTGGTGCCGGCGATGAGCTCGGCGCGGGTGATCGACGGCGGTGAAGACGGGGACGGGGCGTGATGGACCACTAAACCTAGACAAATATTATGGAAAATGGGGCTTGGAGGTCGAGCTTGGAGAGGAGAAAGCTTAAGTAGTGTGGCTCGGGCATTCCATCGAACACCTTGTGTGCCTAGGAGGTGAGCTAGAGCACCACCAAGCCCTCTCCCTGTCGGCCAAAGAAAAACAGAGCACTGGGGTGCTCTGCTCGCGAGCGAGGGGTATATATAGGCACCTCATTGGTCCCGGTTGGTGACATGGGCCGGGACTAAAGGGGAGCCTTTGGTCCCGATTCAAGCCACCAACTGGGACCAATGGTGGTGGGCCAGGAGCGAGGCCCATTGGTCCCGGTTCATCCCACCAACCGGGACCAAAAGGTCCAGATGAACCGGTACCAATGGCCCACGTGGCCCGGCCGGCCCCCTAGGCTCACGAACAGGGACCAATGCCCACATTGGTCCCAGTTCTGGACTGAACCGGGACTAATGGGCTGACCCGACCTGGACCAAAGCCCTGTTTTCTACTAGTGATGGTGTATCCTCAATGATTCTTTTGGCTGGTCTATATTATAATGGTGCATAATAGTCAGAGATGTACAAAAGGTGCAAATGAATTTCCACCAATAAATATAAGGGTGGACCCGGTCCGAGCCGTCATTTGGACCGACCGTTGGCGGACTGAGCCGGACCGGACCGAGAAGCATGGCGGTCCTTTAGGGACCGGACCGGCAATGATGAAGCTTGGGCCGAACCGAGAGGACCGGCCAAAAGACAAGGGCAGATCACGCACTAGAGCTCTCGTGGCGGCTGCTCATTGGGGATGCAACGCTAGAAGAAGCGACACTCATCATCGAGATGTCTGGAAGCTTCAAAAGAACCAAAGGAAGCTATAGGAACCAAGAAGATCACCAGAGGGGAGAGGGAAGCTCATCGGCGACGAATTTGGCACCACGGCCGATGGACGGAGATGAAAGGGATGATGGCCGATGCAGCAACGTAGGACCTCCCATGTTGATTTCTTTTTCTGAGACGACGAATCCGAGTGGGGTGCGTCCAATGGACATGGTTTCCGGAGCAAATAGTTCAGTGGCCGTGAGAACGATGGCCCCGCGGAGGAGGACATAGATGACAAACAGTTTCTTGCGCCCCCGCCACACCGCCGCACACCCCCGTTGCGGCCCTGGCGGCCCACGGACAAGCTCCAGATTAGAAATAAAAAGAAAATGGGTTGTTCTTTGGTCCGCTTGGTCGGACCGGACTTTAACCTGACTGGACCGAAGTTTCTTCGATCCATTTTTTGGGGGGCAGACCGGCCTGGTTTTTAGCTAGCATGGACCCAGCGGGCCGCGAGCCGGAAGAAGTACAAACGTTTTTTTGCAGGTAAAAAAAGGTTGCACCCTAGCTACTTTTTTTAAACATCAGTATAGACGCAAGCGCTCATACATACGCACATACACTAACCCCTATGAACGCACACATGCATACCTTATCCCTATGAGCACCTCCGAGAGACTGAGCTGGCATGTCATCTTGAAATTTACGGAGTCATCGTAGGCGCCTCGTCGTCGACGTGAACGTCTACTCTCACTGAGAACGCTTCGCCAGAAATCCTAAAATAAATCCAGCAATAATGCGAGCACCAGGACTTGAACCCTGATGGGTTGGGGATACCGCTGTCCCTCTAACCATCCAATCACAGATAGGTTCGCCTTCCTAGCTACTTTTTCTAATTTGTGTGTGTGTGTGTGTGTGTGTGTGTGTGTGTGTCATGATGCAATACACAATGAATGGATGGACAGCTCGCTGCATGCATGCATGTTGCACAACAATAAAAACAAAAGGATTGCCCGATGGATGCATGCATGCTAGTTAAGGCTAGTCATAGTAGGAAGTAATTAAGTACTAGGACTTTTTTTAGTCTCAACTTATAAGTCTCAAGTCCCTAAAAAGTCTCTACCTGTTTGATTTCTGGGACTTATAAGTTTCTATAAGACCATATTACAACTATAAGTCCCTATAAGTCCCTCTTTGAGAGACTTATTTCATAAGTCCCAAATGTCCACTTTAAGTCCCTATAAGTCTCTCCTGTTTGGTTTAGATGGGACTTATAGGGACTTTTTTAAGTCCCTAAACCAATAAGTCCCTGGAAACAAACACCCTCTTAGTTTCAACTTATAAGTCTCAAGTCCCTAAAAAGTCCCTACCTGTTTGATTTCTGGGATTTATAAGTCTCTATAAGACCATATTACAACTATAAGTCCCTATAAGTCCCTCTTTGAGAGTCTTATTTTATAAGTCTCAAATGTCCACTTTAAGTTCCTATAAGTCCCTCCTGTTTGGTTTAGATGGGACTTATAGGGACTTTTTTAAGTCCCTAAACCAATAAGTCCCTGGAAACAAACACCCTCTTAGTCTCAACTTATAAGTCTCAAGTCCTTAAAAAGTCCCTACCTGTTTGATTTCTGGGACTTATAAGTCTCTATAAGACCATATTACAACTATAAGTCCCTATAAGTCCCTATAAGTCCCTCCTTGAGAGTCTTGTTTCATAAGTCCCAAATGTCCACTTTAAGTCCCTATAAGTCCCTCCTGTTTGGTTTAGATGGGACTTATAGGGACTTTTTTAAGTCCCTAAACCAATAAGCCCCTGGAAACAAACACCCTCTTATTAAGATGTAGACTTATTCTGCCTTGGGATGCGCTATGTTACAGTAACATATTATATTACTTCAAGCACCTCTCTCCTTATTAAATACATGCCACATAAGCAATTTTTTCTTGGGATATGTTATGTTACTTGCTATGTTATTCCCACTATGACTAGCCTAAGCCCAGTGCGTTGTGAGAGAAGAATAGGAGGAGATGCATGCAGCCGCTTTTAAAACGAGGTAATATCACCGAAACTCATAGAACTTATACTCGATATTCAGTTTGGTGCTAGAACTTTAAAAATACGGAATTGCAGTCACTTAACTTGACTCAAGTGTGTACATACAGTCACAAAATACATATCTAGGTGTATTCGTGTTTATGGCCCGCCTGTCAGTGAGTGAAAGCACTTTGATGACGCACTTTTTTGCATAAAACACCCTTCAATTTTTTTATTCAGGAAAAATGAAACAACTGCAATGATTTTTTCCACTAAATCCCCTCACATTTTTTGTATTCGCAGAAAAGTGAACACGTTGTCAAACACGCGACATACGTTCAAAACACAAGCCAGCATAGCCACTCTAGTCGATGCATTCTCTGGACAAATTCGGATAACAAATCAATATGTACTGAACGATGGCCCGCAATGTTAGTTCAAAATAAAAATTAAAAAAATTGTAGAAGCCAGGTCTCGTATCCACGACCAGAGCCTAGAAAATAAGCCGGGCTAGCCACTACAACGTGGGAAATTTACATGTCGAACATGCATGACCAAGAAAAATGTACTAGAATAAAAGCACTTGTAGAGCTGCAATGGGCTATGGCCAGTGCAGCCCATTTTGCACCTGTTCTTCTTTTTAGAAATTTGTATATAGCATGTAACTATAATTTCAGCAATAAAAATAACCTTCAGATAATCGCCTGTTATAAATATTGTACATACATACTAAATAATCTACTTTTAAAATTCTCCCTTTATTATTTAATTTTTTACATAATTAAAATATATTTATGAATTATAATCTTTTGTGTAAATAAAAATATTCATAATTTCTAATTTAAAATTTTGATATGAATATTCATTGTGTATAATATTTAAATTATATAATTTTTTTAATATATGTCAAGTGAAAAAATTATACACAAGTGAATAGTCAAAATATTTAGTAAATGTTTTTATTCATCATTTTGTATAACTTTTTATGAATTTATTAGACATATTTATTTAATAAACTAGTTAATATCCATAGTCAGTAAATATTTTTATACATGCATATATTTAAATGTAGTTTTTGATAAATAATCATTGTATGTATGTATAGTATTTTTAACACACAAATATTTAAACAAAACTTTTTTACTTACATTTTATTTAGGAAGCAAAGGGCTTTATTGGATTATAACAATGTTGTCAGGAATACAAATAATCTCTGGTAAAGAAACTTGCCAACATGGCGCCCTATGGCTAGAGA
>NC_041382.1:756391354-756450926 GCF_002162155.2 Triticum dicoccoides
GTTACCCTTCAGCCCTATAAGGAGCGAGCGGAGATCAGTACAAGTACTCTGTTTTTTCGATGGAAAAACAGCACGATGGGTCTCACCATAATCCAAATTACTCTTCAACAGTTGCGAATTTGAGAAAACGTTCAACATGATTAAGTTTCGTATTTTCGATATCTTTCTAACAGTATATTATTTGCCTCATTTCGACAAACTCTTTTTAAAAAATCGCATTCGAAATCAAATTTGACCGTATTCGAATTCGTTTTTAAATCGTAAGGAATTAGAAAAACATTTCTATACAAAAAATTTGCGCATTTTACATAGCTTTCCAACGCCGTATCATTTGTGTCAATCCGACAAACCGTTTGCAAAAACTCGCGAAAATATGTTTCGCTCAGAATTTCACCGTTTTTCAAATTACTTTTAAATCATATAGAATTAGAAAAAACAATACATATATGGAAGATGCGGATCTTCACCAGCTTTCCAACGCCATCTTATTTGCTCAATCCCGACAAACTGTTTGAAAATTGAGTTCAAAATACGATTCACGTTTTCGGTTTTGAAAAAAATGATTTTTTTTTTCAAAACTGCTCTCAAACCATAATGATTTTGCAAGAACGTTCAATATATTTGAAATATGATTGTCAAGAGCTTTCCAACGATATATTACACGCCACGTTCCGACAAAAAAATTACGAAAAGTTTTTGAACTAAAGAAGACGGTTTGTTAAACTCAACTGAAAGCATCAGTTCAACTGCTTCGAAAACATCAGTACAACCACCTGAAACCGCCAGTACAACCACCTGAAACATCAAGACAGGGCTATTCTGTTAGTAGTAACAGAATATTATTCTATTACCCTTCAGCCCTATAAGGAGCGAGCGGAGATCAGTATAAACGCACACGTACATCAGTACAAGTACTCTGTTTTTTTATGGAAAAACAGCACGATGGGTCTCACCATAATCCAAATTACTCTTCAACAGTTGCGAATTTGAGAAAACGTTCAACATGATTAAGTTTCGTATTTTCGATATCTTTCTAGCAGTATATTATTTGCCTCATTTCGACAAACTTTTTTTTAAAAATCGTGTTCGAAATCAAATTTGACCGTATTCGAATTCGTTTTTAAATCGTAAGGAATTAGAAAAATATTTCTATACGAAAAAGTTGCGCATTTTACATAGCTTTCCAACGCCGTATCATTTGCGTCAATCCAACAAACAGTTTGCAAAAAATCGTGAAAATACGTTTCGCTCAGAATTTCACCGTTTTTCAAATTACTTTTAAATCATATAGAATTAGAAAAAACAATACATATATGGAAGATGCGGATTTTCACCAGCTTTCCAACGCCATCTTATTTGCTCAATTCTGACAAACCGTTTGAAAATTGAGTTCAAAATACGATTCACGTTTTTGGTTTTGAAAAAAAAATGGTTTTTTCAAAACTGCTCTTAAACTATAATGATTTTGCAAAAACGTTCAATATATTTGAAATATGGTTGTCAAGAGCTTTTCAACGATACATTACACGCCACGTTCCGACAAAAAAATTATAAAAAGTTTTTGAACTAAAGAAGACGATCTGTTAAACACAACTGAAAGTATCAGTTCAACTGCTTCGAAAACATCAGTACAACCACCTGAAACCGCAAGTTCAAAAAGGGTAACAGAATAATATTCTGTTAGTAGTAACAGAATAGCCCATATATATATATATATATATATATATATATATATATATATATATATATATATATATATATATATATATATATATATGCATTCTCATTTACTACATATGCAGTTGTTGTCCGTAATGGATTTGTTTCAAAGCTCGGTCGTGGGTTCGGCGAGCTGCCATTTTTTGTATTTATTTTCGCAGTACAGTGTTGCTTGCTTTTTTGGAAATAAAAAAATTGTAAGGGGTTTATGCATAAATACATAGCTATGGTTGGCTTCTCCCGGGAATAAAAAAATACAGAGGTGTTTTGTGAAAAATGCTTCGGCCTAGAGCCCTCACTCACTGACGGGTAGGACCACACACACGGTTACGCCTACGGATGTGTTTGGTTTGAGGGATGGACTAGGGTGGCTGAGGGCATCCCCAACCAGCTGGCTAGGGATAGCCCTTTTTCTGTTTGGTTGGAAGGGTGAGGTTATCCTATGTTTTGTTTGGATGGAAGGATGAAACATGGTTGGGGATAGCCATTATAGTGTTTGGTTCGAGGGATAATCAAAGAATAAGGGTTGTGGTAACCTTTTTGACTTGAGATGATGAGATTACCCTCATAATTTGCACTTTTTCAATGAAAGGAAGGAAAATATGTTGCGTACAGTCATAATTTCGAAATTTTATACTATTTCACAACAGGCCAAAACAAAACAGTAGAGCAAACTTTCATCACATATAATAATTCAACATTTCATATATATACAAGTCAAGTGCATAGAACGCATAGTTCAACAATCCATGGAGTACTACTAGAACCTAATAGTTATACAACCATAGTTATTGTCTGGTTGCATCAAAAGAGTTAATCAATACAACCCATAGTTCATGTTTTGGTTGCATCAAAAGTACAAGTCAATCATCAGTTGATCACATATGCACTCACCATCCTTACGCTTCAGGGAAGGTACTCTTGACATACCTAGAAACCCAAACCTTCCTTTGATCCTCTTCTAACACCTTGAATGCCATAGCAACACGAGGATTGTCAACCAAATATGCATAGTAATGAGCAAGGTGATCCAAACTGAAACCAGGAAGTACTTTCATGCTCTCCCAAAGACCATCTATGGCATTGTTCTCGCTGCTAGTACTCTTCTCTATCGCAATAGCAATTCTTTCACTAGATGCTAGTATTGTTGGGTAACGTAGTAATTTCAAAAAATTTCCTACGCACACGCAAGATCATGGTGATGCACAGCAACGAGAGGGGAGAGTGTTGTCTACGTACCCACGCAGACCGACTGCGGAAGCGTTGACGCAACATAGAGGAAGTAGTCGTACGTCTTCCCGATCCGACCGATCCAAGTACCGTTACTCCGGCACCTCCGGGTTCTTAGCACACGTACAGCTCGATGACGATCGCCGGGCTCCGATCTAGCAAAGCGTCGGGGAAGAGTTCCGTCAGCACGACGACGTGGTGACGATCTTGATGTTCTACCGATGCAGGGCTTCGCCTAAGCACTACAACGATATGATCGAGGTGGAATATGGTGGCAGGGGGCACCACACACGGCTAAGGAACGATCTCAAGGATCAACTTGTGTGTCTATGGGGTGCCCCTTGCCTCAGTATATAAAGGATGGAGGAGGAGGAGGCCGGCCCTTTTTCCTCTTCCCACTAAAGCCCATCAAGGCCCAATACTTCTCCCGGCGAATTCCCGTAACTCTCCGGTACTCCGAAAAATACCCGAATCACTCGGAACCTTTCCGATGTGCGAATATAGTCGTCCAATATATTGATCTTTACGTCTCAACCATTTCGAGACTCCTCGTCATGTCCCCGATCTCATCCGGGACTCCGAACTCCTTCGGTACATCAAAACTCATAAACTCATAATATAACTGTCATCGAAACCTTAAGCGTGCGGACCCTACGGTTCGAGAACAATGTAGACATGACCGAGACACGTCTCCGGTCAATAACCAATAGTGGGACCTGGATGCCCATATTGGCTCCTACATATTCTTCGAAGATCTTTATCGGTCAGACCGCATAACAACATACGTTGTTTCCTTTGTCATCGGTATGTTACTTGCCCGAGATTCGATCGTCGGTATCCAATACCTAGTTCAATCTCGTTACCGACAAGTCTCTTTACTCGTTCCGTAATACATCATCCCGCAACTAACTCATTAGTTGCAATGCTTGCAAGGCTTAAGTGATGTGCATTACCGAGAGGGCCCAGAGATACCTCTCCGACATTCGGAGTGATAAATCCTAATCTCGAAATACGCCAACCCAACATGTACCTTTGGAGACACCTATAGATCTCCTTTATAATCACCCAGTTACGTTGTGACGTTTGGTAGCACACAAAGTGTTCCTCCGGCAAACGGGAGTTGCATAATCTCATAGTCATAGGAACATGTACAAGTCATGAAGAAAGCAATAGCAACATACTAAACGATCGGGTGCTAAGCTAATGGAATGGGTCATGTCAATCAGATCATTCAACTAATGATGTGACCTCGTTAATCAAATAACAACTCTTTGTTCATGGTTAGGAAACATAACCATCTTTGATTAACGAGCTAGTCAAGAAGATGCATACTAGTGACACTCTGTTTGTCTATGTATTCACACATGTATTATGTTTCTGGTTAATACAATTCTAGCATGAATAATAAACATTTATCATGATATAAGGAAAAAAATAATAACTTTACTATTGCCTCTAGGGCATATTTCCTTCAGTCTCCCACTTGCACTAGAGTCAATAATCTAGTTCACATCGCTATGTGATTAACACCAATAGTTCACATCTTTATGTGATTGGTTCACATCTCCATGTGACTAACACCCAAAGGGTTTACTAGATTCAATAATCTAGTTCACATCGCTATGTGATTAACACCCAAAGAGTGATCATGTTTTGCTTGTGAGAGAAACTTAGTCAACGGGCCTGCCAAATTCAGATCCGTATGTATTTTGCAAAATTCTATGTCTACAATGCTCTGCACGAAACTACTCTAGCTAATTGCTCCCACTTTCAATATGTATCCAGATTGAGACTTAGAATCATCTGGATCAGTGTCAAAAACTTGCATCGACGTAACCCTTTACGACGAACCTTTTTGTCACGTCCATAATCGAGAAACATATCCTTATTTCACTAAGGATAATTCTGATCACTGTCCAGTGATCTACTCCTAGATCACTATTGTACTCCCTTGCCAAATCAGTGCAGGGTATACAATAGATCTGGTATACAACATGACATACTTTATAGAACCTATGGCCAAGGCATAGGGAATGACTTTCATTCTCTTTCTATCTTCTGCCTTGGTCGGGCTTTGAGTCTTACTCAACTTCACACCTTGTAATACAGGCAAGAACTCTTTCTTTGACTGCTCCATTTTGAACTACTTCAAAATCTTGTCAAGGTATGTACTCATTGAAAAAACTTATCAAGCGTCTTGATCTATCTCTATAGATCTTGGAGCTCAATATGTAAGCAGCTTCACCGAAGTCTTTCTTTGAAAAACTCCTTTCAAACACTCCTTTATGCTTTACAGAATAATTCTACATTATTTCCGATCAACAATATGTCATTCACATATACTTATCAGAAATGCTGTAGTGCTCCCACTCACTTTCTTGTAAATACAGGCTTCACCGCAAGTCTGTATAAAACTATATGCTTTGATCAACTCATCAAAGCGTATATTCCAACTCCGAGATGCTTGCACTAGTCCACAGATGGATCGCTGGAGCTTGCACATTTTGTTAGCACCTTTCGGATTGACAAAACCTTCTGGTTGCATCATATACAACTCTTCTTTAATAAATCCATTAAGGAATGCAGTTTTGTTTATCCATTTGCCATATTTCATAAAATGCGGCAATTACTAACATGATTCGGACAGATTTAAGCATAGATACGAGTGAGAATCTCTCATCGTAGTCAACACCTTGAACTTGTCGAAAACCTTTTGCGACAATTCTAGCTTTGTAGATAATAACACTACTATCAGCATCCGTCTTCCTCTTGAAGATCCATTTATTTTTATGGCTTGCCGATCATCGGGCAAATCCATCAAAGTCCATACTTTATTCTCATACATGGATCATATCTCAGATTTCATGGCCTCAAACCATTTCGCGGAATCTGGGCTCATCATCGCTTCCTCATAGTTCGTAGGTTCGTCATGATTTAGCAGCATGATTTCCAGAACAGGATTACCGTACCACTCTGGTGCGGATCTCGCTCTGGTTGATCTACGAGGTTCAGTAGTATCTTGTCCTGAAGTTTCATGATCATCATCATTAGCTTCCTCACTAATTGGTATAGATGTTGCAGAAACAGTTTTCTGTGATGCACTATTTTCCAATAAGGGAGCAGGTACAGTTACCTCGTCAAGTTCTACTTTCCTCCCACTCACTTCTTTCGAGAGAAACTCCTTATCTAGAAAGGATCCATTCTTAGCAACAAATATCTTGCCTTCGGATCTGTGATAGAAGGTGTACCCAACAGTCTCCTTTGGGTATCCTATGAAGACACATTTCTCCGATTTGGGTTGAGCTTATCAGGATGAAACTTTTTCACATAAGCATTGCAACCTCAAACTTTAAGAAACGACAACTTTGGTTTCTTGCCAAACCATAGTTCATATTATGTCGTCTCAACGGACTTTAGATGGTGCCCCTTTTTAACGTGAATGCAGCTGTCTCTAATGCATGATCCCAAAATGATATTGGTAAATCGGTAAGAAACATCATAGATTGTACTATATCCAATAAAGTACGGTTATGACGTTCGGACACACCATTATGCTGTGGTGTTCCAGGTGGCACGAATTTGTGAAACTATTCCACATTGTTTTAATTGAAGACCAAACTCGTAACTCAAATATTCTCTTCCACGATTAGATCGTAGAAACTTTATTTTCTTGTTACGATGATTTTCCACTTCACTCTGAAATTTTTTGAACTTTTCAAATGTTTCAGACTTATGTTTCATCAAGTAGATATACCCATATCTGCTCAAATCATCTGTGAAGTTCTAAAAATAACGATACTTGCCGCGAGCCTTAATACTCATCGGACCGCATACATCAGTATGTATTATTTCCAATAAGTTTGTTGCTCGCTCCATTGTTCCAGAGAACGGAGTCTTAGTCATCTTGCCCATGAGGCATGGTTCGCAAGCATCAAGTGATTCATAATCAAGTGATTCCAAAATTCCATCAGCATGGAGTTTCTTCATGTGCTTTACACCAATATGACCTAAACGGTAGTGCCACAAATAAGTTGCACTATCATTATTAACTTTGCATCTTTTGGCTTCAATATTATGAATATGTGTATCACCACGATCGAGATCCAACAAACCATTTTGATTGGGTGTGTAACCATATAAGGTTTTATTCATGTAAACAGAACAACAATTTATTATCTTACTTAAATGAATAACCGTATTACAATAAACATGATCAAATCATATTCATGCTCAACGCAAACACCAAATAACACTTATTCAGGTTCAACACTAATCCCGAAAGTATAGGGAGTGTGCGATGATGATCATATCAATCTTGGAACCACTTCCAACACACATCGTCACTTCACCCTTAACTAGTCTTTGTTCATTCTGCAACTCCCGTTTCGAGTTACTAATCTTAGCAACTGAACTAGTATCAAATACTGCGGGGTCGCTATAAACACTAGTAAAGTACACATCAATAACATGTATATCAAATATACTTATGTTCACTTTGCCATCCTTCTTATCCGCCAATCACTTGGGGTAATTCCGCTTCCAGTGACCAGTCCCTTTGCAGTAGAAGCACTTAGTCTCAGGCTTAGGATCAGACTTGGGCTTCTTCACTTGAGCAGCAACTTGCTTGCTGTTCTTCTTGAAGTTCCCCTTCTTCCCTCTGCCCTTTTCTTGAAACTAGTGGTCTTGTCGACCATCAACACTTGATGTTTTTCTCGATTTCTACCTTCGTCGATTTCAGCATCACGAAGAGCTTGGGAATCGTTACTTTCGTCATCCCTTGCATATTATAGTTCATCACGAAGTTCTACTAACTTGGTGATGGTGACTAGAGAATTCTGTCAATCACTATCTTATCTGGAAGATTAACTCCCACTTGATTCAAGTGATTGTAGTACCCAGACAATCTGAGCACATGCTCACTAGTTGAGCGATTCTCCTCCATCTTTTAGCTATAGAACTTGTTGGAGACTTCATATCTCTCAAATCGGGTATTTGTTTGAAATATTAACTTCAACTCCTGGAACATCTCATATGGTCCATGACGTTCAAAACGTTTTTGAAGTCCCGTTTCTAAGCCGTTAAGCATGATGCACTAAACTATCAAGTAGTCATCATATTGAGCTAGCCAAACGTTCATAACATCTGCATCTGCTCCTGCAATAGGTCTGTCACCTAGCGGTGCATCAAGGACATAATTCTTCTGTGCAGCAATGAGGATAAACCTCAGATCACGGATCCAATCCGCATCATTGCTACTAACATCTTTCAACACAATTTTCTCTAGGAACATATCAAAATAAACATATGAAAGCAACAATGCGAGCTATTGATCTACAACATAGATATGCTAATACTACCAGGACTAAGTTCATGATAAATTAAAGTTCAATTAATCATATTACTTAAGAACTCCCACTTAGATAGACATCCCTCTAATCCTCTAAGTGATCACGTGATCCAAATCAACTAAACCATAACCGATCATCACGTGAAATGGAGTAGCTTTCAATGGTAAACATCACTATGTTGATCATATCTACTATATGATTCACGCTCGACCTTTCGGTCTCAGTGTTCCGAGGCCATATCTGCATATGCTAGGCTCATCAAGTTTAACCTGAGTATTCTGCGTGTGCAAAACTGGCTTGCACCCGTTGTAGATGGACATAGAGCTTATCACACCTGATCATCACGTGGTGTCTGGGCACGACGAACTTTGGCAACGGTGCATACTCAGGGAGAACACTTCTTGATAATTTAGTGAGAGATCATCTTATAATGCTACCGTCAATCAAAGCAAGATAAGATGCATAAAAAGATAAACATCACATGCAATCAATATAAGTGATATGATATGGCCATCATCATCTTGTGCTTGTGATCTCCATCTCCGAAGCACCGTCATGATCACCATCGTTACCGGCGCGACACCTTGATCTCCATCGTAGCATCGTTGTCGTCTCGCCAATCTTATGCTTCCACGACTATCGCTACCGCTTAGTGATAAAGTAAAGCATTACATCGCAATTGCATTGCATATAATAAAGCGACAACCATATGGCTCCTGCCAGTTGCCGATAACTCGGTTACAAAACATGATCATCTCATACAATAAAATTCAGCATCATGCCTTGACCATATCACATCACAACATGCCCTGCAAAAACAAGTTAGACGTCCTCTACTTTGTTGTTGCAAGTTTTACGTGGCTGCTACGGGCTTAAGCAAGAACCAATCTCACCTACGCATCAAAACCACAACGATAGTTTGTCAAATAGACTCTGTTTTAACCTTCGCAAGGACCGGGCGTAGCCACACTTGGTTCAACTAAAGTTGGAGAGACAGTCGCCCGCAAGCCACCTGTGTGCAAAGCACGTCGGGGGAACCGGTCTCGCATAAGCGTACGCGTAATGTTGGTCCGGGTCGTCTCATCCAACAATACCGCTGAACCAAAGTATGACATGCTGGTAGACAGTATGACTTATATCGCCCACAACTCACTTGTGTTCTACTCGTGCAAATAATATCAAACCATAAAACCTGGCTCTGATACCACTGTTGGGTAACGTAGTAATTTCAAAAAAATTCCTACGCACACGCAAGATCATGGTGATACACAGCAACGAGAGGGGAGAGTGTTGTCTACGTACCCACGCAGACCGACTGCGGAAGCGTTGACGCAACATAGAGGAAGTAGTCGTACGTCTTCCCGATCCGACCGATCCAAGTACCGTTACTCCGACACCTCCGAGTTCTTAGCACACGTACAGCTCGATGACGATCCCCGGGCTCCGATCCAGCAAAGCGCCGGGGAAGAGTTTCGTCAGCACGACAACGTGGTGACGATCTTGATGTTCTACCGACGCAGGGCTTCGCGTAAGCACTACAACAATATGATCGAGGTGGAATATGGTGGCATGGGGCACCGCACACGGCTAAGGAACGATCTCAAGGATCAACTTGTGTGTCTATGGGGTGCCCCTTGCCTCAGTATATAAAGGATGGAGGAGGAGGAGGCCGGCCAAGGCTAGGTGCGGCCAGGATGTGGGGAGTCCACCAAGAGGGGAGGAAGGGAGAAGGAAGTGGAGGAGAAGGAAAGGTGGCCGGCCCCCTTTTCCCTAATCCAATTCGGACTAGAGGGGAGGGGGCGCAGCAGGCCCTTTTTCCTCTTCCCACTAAAGCCCATCAAGGCCCAATACTTATCCCAGCGAATTCCCGTAACTCTCCGGTACTCCGAAAAATACCCGAAGCACTCGGAACCTTTCCGATGTCTGAATATAGTCGTCCAATATATCGATCTTTACGTCCCGACCATTTCGAGACTCCTCGTCATGTCCCCGATCTCATCCGGGACTCCGAACTCCTTCGGTACATCAAAACTCATAAACTCATAATATAACTGTCATCGAAACCTTAAGCGTGCAGACCCTACGGTTCGAGAACAATGTAGACATGACCGAGACATGTCTCTGGTCAATAACCAATAGCGGGACCTGGATGCCCATATTGGCTCCTACATATTCTTCGAAGGTCTTTATCGGTCAGACCGCATAACAACATACGTTGTTCCCTTTGTCATCGGTATGTTACTTGCCCGAGATTCGATCGTCAGTATCCAATACCTAGTTCAATCTCGTTACCGGCAAGTCTCTTTACTCGTTCCGTAATACATCATCCCGCAACTAACTCATTAGTTGCAATGCTTGCAAGGCTTAAGTGATGTGCATTACCGAGAGGGCCCAAAGATACCTCTCCGACATTCAGAGTGACAAATCCTAATCTCGAAATACGCCAACCCAACATGTACCTTTGGAGACACCTGTAGAGCTCCTTTATAATCACCCAGTTACGTTGTGACGTTTGGTAGCACACAAAGTGTTCCTCCGGCAAACGGGAGTTGCATAATCTCATAGTCATAGGAACATGTACAAGTCATGAAGAAAGCAATCGCAACATACTAAACGATCGGGTGCTAAGCTAATGGAATGGGTCATGTCAATCAGATCATTCAACTAATGATGTGACCTCGTTAATCAAATAACAACTCTTTGTTCATGGTTAGGAAACATAACCATCTTTGATTAACGAGCTAGTCAAGTAGAGGCATACTAGTGACACTCTGTTTGTCTATGTATTCACACATGTATTATGTTTCCGGTTAATACAATTCTAGCATGAATAATAAACATTTATCATGATATAAGGAAATAAATAATAACTTTATTATTGTCTCTAGGGCATATTTCCTTCAAGTATGGTTGCGTGCAACTTGTCTTCTACACAACGATTTGGTTTGGGACCAGATGAACCTACATTGGCTGATTGGGCAACCTCCTCATTTGGGGCAGTGGGTTTCTTGGTTGTCTCTTCTTCAAGATTTACCACGTCTGTAGCAAGAGGGTCACTTGAGCCTTTTGCATATTGCCCTGTAGCCATGCTCCCTCCAGCTATATTCACCATCTCCTTATAATGAGTAATAGTCTTGTTAAGGTATTGTTCATCCTTTGGGTGAGCCTTGTAGAACCAAAATAAGTAATTTCAGTAAGTATTTTGACATAAAGAAACATTCAGCAAGTATTTTAGCATATAGAAATAATTCCGGCAAGTATTTGAGCATAAAAGAAAGGTGTAGAACAAGTGTTTGGACATAAAGAAACAATTCCAGCAAGTGTTTGGTCATAAAGTAACATTCCAAAAATTATGTCAGCATAAAAGAAAGATGTACATCAAGTGTTTGGACATAAAGAAAGATGTACATCAATTGTTTGGAAATAAAGAAACAATTCCAGCTAGTGTTTGGACTTGTGTATACTGATTTCAGCACGTATTTCGACTTATAGATACTGATTTCAGCAAGTATTTGAGCATGAACAAAGAAGTATAACAAGTATTTAACTTAAGAAACCCATTAGAACAAGTACTTTCAAACAATGCGAACAAGTAGAATGATTTGTGTAAAGGAAGAATAACAACAAATACTCATGGGCAGGAAAATAGTTCCGGCAACAATAGACAATGTACATCAGTTCCGGCAAAAGGACAGATAATATACATCAGTCTAGCACACGCACACATGAGCAGACTCTAGCACACGCACACATGAACACTATGCATCAGCCTACAGCAGCAAAGCATCAAGCGCACACATATTAGAATACACACACGCGCGCGGACGCAGCCTAGCAGACGCAGTCGTGCGCATGCAGCCGCTCGCCGGGGAATCCTTCTCCACCTCCGCCAGCACAGCCTGGTGGTGAGATCCCCCATGGCCAGGCTCCCCATGGTGGGCAAGGGCGACCTCCTGGTGCCGCTCGCGCCTTCTCAAGCCCCCAGCCGCCGCCCTCATTCAGATCGAGTCGCGCCGCCGCCTCAAATCTAGCCCGCGTCGCCCCTGTGCACACCCTCCTCAACGGCCGGCCGGCACACGCGATTGATGGAGGTAGGGAGATAGAAGGAAAGGAAAGGAGAGGGAAAGAGTAGAGAAGGACTCACCTCTTGCCGGCCTCGGCTAGATGCGTCGCCGTCGCTGCCGACGCCGCTCACAAAAGGGAGAGACGAGGAATGGGGAAAGTGAGGGTTTCGTGAGGGGTGAGCGGGGGTCAATACCCGAAAATAGTGTTTTGCGCGTGAACGCAACGACGCGCGCGGGGTGGCTGGCGCGACCCGCCAGTTTTTCGCGGCTGACCCCAGCCCCGTTTTCGGCAAATATTCCAAGCATCTGGTTGCCCCTGTCCTCCCTCGCCTCGGATCCAAACGGGTGGCATTCCTCATATAGAAGGGCTATCCCTGTCCCTCGGAGGATATCCCTGCAACCAAACGCATCCTACATATGTATTATGTGACTATGTGCACGCTTGAGTCAAGTTGCCGATCGTTTGGCAAACTATAGCCGTACGGAGCGAGCTACCGCTGTGTGGCTAGGCTCAATTCCTCCTTGTATTGAGGATGTATGGTCTCTCGACTGTAACTCTATAAATTTGCAATAAAACTCCCTTTACCCTCGCAAAAAAAAGTTAAGTGACTGCAATTTCTTATTTTTAAAATTATAGCACCAAACTGAATATCAAGCGCAAGTTCTGTGACTCCCAGTGATATTACCTCCTTTAAAACCCTTCAATGTTTGAGAAACAGTGGCCAGTCTGCAGCGAAACATGGTTACCGCCAAGCTTTTTGGCGGTAGGGTAACACAGCCTACCGCCAAGGTTATTGGCAGTAGGGTATTTTTTGTGTCAAGCGGATATGACAGTGCTGTTAAGTCTTACCGCCAGTGACCGTGACGGTAGGCTGCGTTACCCTACCGCCATCTACCCCGGCGGTAGAAAAATGATGAGATCTCAAAACTTTATCAAAGCAGGGTCAAATCTCATTGAACTTTTACAAAAAGGATCAAAACACCAAATTTGGCCAGGGTCGAACGCCGACTGATATGCTGGAAGGAACCGCCTGACGAGGACTGACAAGTGCTGCTGGCGAGTCAACACCAACCGCCACCATCCCCGGAATGGTGCACGTCGGCCAACCTCGGGAAAAGCAATAGTACCTGGAGCGGCGAGAAGGCGCACGAGATGTGGCTTGCTCAAGGGGACCGCAGCCTTGTGCCCAACCAGGCCCTAGCGCATCTCCTTGGCCCCACCCGCTCCACCTCTTCTCGGGCTCTTTGCCAGTTCGTCGCGCACGGCCGTCTTCGTCTTCACGCCGCGAGGCCACCACGATGTGGCTTAGGCTGGTCACAATGGGCAAAAACATAGTCTAGTAACTTACACACTTTCCTAGACTATGTTACTACCTCCACAGTGGGTAGGAATATCTATGTAGTGTTATACAACAATGTATTTATTAGGTTATAGACTTATTGTTTCTTGGAGTGTGTGATGCTCCGGTAACTTAGCTAGTTACCACAAGCACCTCTCTCTTCATTAAATATGTGACTCATAAGCAAAGATGTATTGGAGTGTATGATGTTACTCCTAAGTTCCTCCCCATTGTGACCAGCCTTAGATGATGGATGGTTCAAAGCACACGGCGTCGCGAGTTGCTTGGGAGCGAAGACAAGCTGCACGCAGCCCAAAAAATGTTTAACACATATTCAAATAAATGTTTAAAAACATGTATTTGAAAAACTATTAATCATGTATTTCAAAATGACTATGTAAGCTGGTCATACATGATCGAGGCCCTCACGGCATTTGGGTTTGGACAGCGCTGGAGAGACATTGTGTGCATCTTGCTTGCGTCGTCCTCGTCTAGGTATGAAAAATATACAATGTGTATGAAAAAGTAGAAATTGAAAATATATTTGAAAAAATATATTATGATGTATTTGGAAAGAATTTAAATATGTATGAAAAATCTTTCTGATGTATACGAAAAATGTACCATGAGTATGAAAGAAAGTAGACATCAAAACATATATTTGAAAAAAAATGTTATCATGTAGTTGAAAAAAAAGTTAAATGTGTATAAAAAATGTTTCTGATGTATACAAATAATGTACTGTGTGTGTATAATAAAAATAGATATGTGTTGAAAAAATTTAAAGAAAAAATTAAAGGAGAAAAAAGATGAAAACTGGCGAAGAAACACATAAAACTGAGACAAAAAATATTCATTGAAAACCGACAAAAAAGCAGCCCCTAAACCCCGCTCTCGCATCGCAGGACCGGATTGAGGCCGAAAATATTCAATGGAAATTTGTTAAATTTGTATGAAAAATGTTTCTGATATATACAAAAAATGTACAATAAGTATAAAAAATTGTATGTATATCGCAAAATTGTTTTCTTGGCTTTTGGGTTTTCCCCCTGTATTTCTGAGGTTTTGGACAAAAAAATCCATTAAAACAAAATTGTGTGCGACAAAACGCATTTTCCTTTTTTTTTTTCCTTCCACAAGAGGAATAGTCGTGCCTCTGGGAAACATAAATGAACTCGTTTCCTTTTTTCCTTCCATGAAAGGCATAGTCGGGCCTCTCGGAAAAGAAAAGAAAACTTATTTTCCTTCCACGAGAGGCACGGATTTACTTCTGCGAGAGGCGTAGTCGTGTCTCTCGAAAACAAAAAATCACTTTTTTTTCCTTCTGTGGGACATGCCTCTCGAAAACAAAAAAAGAAGTTTTTCCATGAGAGGCATGGATTTTCTTCCGCAACAGGCACAGTCGTGCCTCTCGGAAACGGAAAAATGTTTTTTTGCCTTCCGTGAGAAGCACGGATTTGTTTCCATGAGAGGCACGGATTTCCTTTTGCGAGAGGCACAGTCGTGCCTCTCACAAACGGAAAAAATCCTTGTTTTTTTTCCATGAGAGACACACATTTACTTCTCGTGGAAGCACATATTTATTTCTTTTTTATAGTCGTGCCTATTTTGCAAAGGAAAAAAACATGCTCCTTTTTTGTTTTTTTCATCCGTTTTTTTCGTGAAAAGAAGTTCGTCAAACCTATCAACATGGAATCTAGTTTTAAAATCTTGACACGAGGAATCCATTGGTTAAAATGGTTCAACATTTGGATGCATGATTTAAGAGGTAAACCATTTTGAATAAATAAATCTTAAAAAAAAGGGGAAACTCCCAAGTTGATTTTAAAAATATTCATTGAAAGTCAAGAAAAAAATCAGCACGTAAAACCTGCTCTTCCAGGAACCAGATTGGGGCCTGATACGTCTCGAACGTATCTATAGTTTTTATTGTTCCATCCTATTATAGTATCAATATTTGATGTTTTATATTCACTTACAAGTAATTATATATCATTTTTGGGACTAACATACTAACTTAATGCCCAGTGCCAGTTGTTGTTTTTTGCTAGTTTTTTTTTATTTTGTAGAGTATCAGTATCAAACAAAGTACAAATGCAATAAAACTTTTTGGAGATTTTTTTGGCAATGAGAGACCCTGGAAGCTTCGGGAGGGGATGAGAAGATGGAGCAGTAGCCCACAAGGCACCAGAGGGCGCCCAAGTGGTAGGGCGCGCCCTGGTAGCTTGTGGGGCCCACATGGCTCCGTTTGACCTAACTCCGCTTCTATAAAATTCTCAAAAAACAGGAAACCAACCAGGGAGTCCACGGAATACTTTTTCTGCTGCCGTAAGCCTCTGTTCTTGAGAGATCCCATCTAGGGACCCTTTCTTGCACTCTGCCGGAGGGGGAATCAATCACAGAGGGGCTCTACATCAACCTTGCCGCCCTTCCAATGATGCATGGTTAGTTACCACAGACCTATGGATCTATCGTTAGTAGTTAAATGGCTTCTTCTCCTTTGATGTTCTTCAATACAATGTTCTCCTTGATGTTCTTGGAGTTCTATCCAATGTAATTCTTTTTTTGCAGTGTGTTTATTGGGATCTGATGAATTGTGAGTTTATGATCAGATCTATCCATGAATATTCTTTGAGTTTTCTCTGAACTCTTTTTAGCATGATTGTTATAGCTTCATGTTTCTTCTCCGATCTATTGATTTGGTTTGGCCAACTAGATTGATCTATCTTGCAATGGGAAGATGTGCTTTGTGATGGGTTCGATCTTGCGGTGCTCAATCCCAGTGACAGAAAGGGACATGACACGTATGTATCATTGCTATTAAGGGTAAAAGGATGGGGTTTATTCATACATGAGTTTATCTTGTCTACATCATGTCATCTTGGTTAAAGCGTTACTCTGTTCTGTATGAATTTAGTACTCCAGATGCATGCTGGATAGAGGTCAATGGGGGGAGTAATAGTAGTAGATGCAGAATCGTTTCGATCTACTTGTCTCGGATGTGATGCCTACATACATGATCAATGCCTTGGATATCGTCATAATTATTTGCCTTTTATCAATTTTTCAACAGTAATTTGTCTATCCACCGTATGCTATTTTCTCGAAAGAAGCCTCTAATGAAAAACTGTGGCCCCCGGGTCTATCTTTTATTATATAAAAATCCTACAAATACCTTGCTACATTTTTTCTTTATTTATGTTGTATTTTTGTCCAATCTATCTATCAAATATCATACGGTTTAATCTTGCTCGTAACTGTGAAGGGATTGACAACCCCTTGTTCGCGTTGGGTTGTAAGAATTTGTTGTTTGTGTGCAGGTGTTGCAAACGAGGTGTTGCTTGGTTCTCCTACTAGATTGATAACCTTGGTTCTTAACTGAGGAAAACACTTTTCTCTACTGTATTGCATCATCCCCTCCTCTTCAAGGAAATCCCAACACAATTCACAAGTAGCAGGGCGGCTCATAGCAAGCTCATTCCCTCTTGCTATAGGCGAGAAATAGTTCCTGCGAGGCAAGCTATATATACTTCCTATGTCAATAAATAGGTGAGATGTAGGAGGTGGCCTCCCACCGCGGGGAACGTATCTAGTGCACCACGATAATTGTGCTACCGGTGCGTCAGATCCCTTGCACATTCAAAAATGTTTCAAAAAATCTGGAATTCTTTTTCGTGCATTGACACAACACCAATATATGTTGTACAATTTCTTTAAAACATTGCCCGAGATACAAAAATGAAAAATTTGATATCAATGTGCTAATGGGCCTAAACTGAAGCCTAACTTGTGTTGTGTACTATTTAATGCCAAATTTGTCATTTTTGTGTCTCGAGCAATGTTTTGAATTTTGATTTCAACTTTTGTGGAAACACACATTGATGTTGTGGCATGCACTAAATTGTTTTCGAATTTTTATGAATATTTTTGAATGTGCAATGGGGTACTGGTGCACCGGTAGCACCATGCACCCGATACATCATGGTGCCTACAATTGGTCATACCAGGCCATGGAAAAAACGGGGGCCATTTCAAAGACATCAGGAAACAACATGCTCTCAGATGAAGCCTTCTGGCCTACCCGAACACCCTTCGTTGAACATGGTCTATATTTGGACATCCTTCAAATGATCCTAACTTTTGCAAGCAGGTGGGCATGCCCATAGTAAGCATCCATGTCAATTTTAATTTTTTTTCCGACATAGTAAGCAAGTTGCGATACGTCCGGTCATTTATTGGCCTTTTCTAACCGAGAAAACTCTAGAAAATACAAAAATTGTCAAAAACCAAAGCAACTTGGCATGTTTCCTTTAATTTCTCATATAAGCTCATGAAAAAAAATTGGATCATTTGACAAATGTCGAGAAACAACGCGCCTTGAAACGGAGCCTTCTGGCCTACTCGGACACCCTACGTGATCCGTCAAATGTAAATGGTGTTTTTTGGATATTCTTGAAATGACGGATGTCAAATGATCCGTCAAATCTTGTAAGCATGTCGAGAAACTTGGCATGTTTTCATGGTGTTTTTTTGGATATTCTTGAAATGACCCCAATCTTGTAAGCAGGTGTACATGCCCATGATAGACATTCATGTCAGCTATGAAGGAAAAAAGTATTTAAAATCACAATTTAAACAATAATTTCTTTTAAAAAGCACTTAATAAATATTCAAAAGAAAATTTATATTTTAAACCATAATTTCATACACCTACTTAATTTTTTAATTTTGGTATTGCAATTTTTTTTCAAATTTTGGAATAGTTTTCAAAATAAATAATAAAGTACAAAATGGAGAAAATAAATTAACAAAAAAAGAGAAGGAAAATGAAACAAACAGCTCAGGCCTTGGCCCAACTAGCCAATGGCATCACTCCTGTCGGGCGCCTGTTGGGTCGGCCAAGCGCTAGCGATTTTCAAACAAGTTCACCGATTAAGGAAATGCGTTCACAAATTCCTAGAATATTACCTTTTTCCAAAATACATTCAGGGAGTTACAAATAATGTCTGCACATTTAAATTTTGTTCGGAACTTAAAATGTATTCCTTATTTCAAATATTTCCTACACAAATGAAAAAATTGTGCGGGGAAATTAGAAAAATGTTTTCAAGTTTTGTTCGTATTTTTCTTATTCTTTTTCAAATTCAAAATGTGTTGGTATTTTTAAAATAAAATTCATGATCAATTTTTTATTCGCTCTTAAAAAATGTTCGCGTTGTGTCATTATGAGCAATTTTTAAAGACACGAATATTTCCTTTTTCATTTATGTACAATTTACTAAATTTTGAGAAGAATAAGTAAATTTGGAAAACAATTTTTTTTTAAATTTTGACTAAATTTGGAAAGTGTGAGTATTTGTTGGAAAATAAAAAATAAACAAAGAAGATAAAAAATAAAAAATAAACATAATACAAATGAAAAAAAGATGCAGATTTGTGAAAAAAATCGATAATCTGAAGAAAAACAATATTCATGAATTTGAAAAAAAAGTTCCTGGGCTTGAAGAAGTTCACGGATTTTGATAACAAAATTGGAAGTAAATGAAGAAAAGTTCACTAGAGTGTTAGCAAAAATTAAAAGAACTCACGGATTTGGAAAAAGTTTGTGATATTTGAAATGGACTCACAAATTTGAGAAAAGTTCACGAAATTGGATTCGAAATGTTGAAAAAGTTATGCATTTCAAAAATCAAGAAAAAAGAATAAAATAAAATAAAAACCCAAGTAAAAAGCAAAGTAAAAACCGGAAAAAACACCCTGATAGAAAATACAAACCAGATTCTTTCTTTATAGTGTTATATTTGACACACTACGAAAGATGAAAAAAAAGAAGTTAGATATAGCATGTTAGGTATTGGTTAACGCGTCTGGTTATGAACTGTGAGCCTAGTCCTGAGTTCGAGTCTTAACGTGTTCAATATTTGAAGGAAATTGGCCCAACCCATTTCAGAGGGGGTGTGTACAGCGTATACGTTCCGGCGGTCATACGAAAGTGGATACGACTTGCGAAAGTTCCATATTGCATTTTATACGTTGGGATGTGTGCCGCGGCGGGGCTCATCACATAACTATGTAAGATTCACAAGCATGAAAGTCTGCCTAATATCTACATATAAAAGGAAGGAAAAAGTGAAACAAAAATAAGTGCATACAAAATATATGATCAGGTTCATGGAGCAAAAATCTATAATCAGGCAACTATAATGATATTTTTTTTAAACAGGCAAAAGACTTGCCCTTCCATTGATTAAGAAGAAGAGGAGACAGGGTCCGAATATAGCAGCCACATAGTGGCGAAAAAGAAAAACTACTCACGAGGCAGAATCACATCTAAACCCTTGGCCCCCGTAAAAACCCATAGGCTTGCCTCATCAAGGATCTTGTCCACGATAATGATCGAAGGCGTAGAAGTATTTCTAAAAACCCTAGCGTTCCTCTCCTTCCATAGCTCCCAGGAGACCAACATAAGGAGCGAGGCCATTCCCTTCCGAGATGGCGAACGCGCAAGGGAAAGCTTAGTCCACCTGTCGTTGACATTGTTCAAAGTTGCCCAATCATGCGTCGAGAGGTCAACCAGCCCAATCCTCGCCTTAACCGTGTTCCAGACGCCGATCGAAAAGTGGCACTGGAACAGAAGATGGGTCGCCGATTCCTGGACCTGGTTGCAGAGCGGGCACAAGCCGCAATTTGGCCACCCCCTCCGTTGTAGCCTATCAGCCGTCCAAACTCTGTTGTGGATGACTAACCAAGCAAAGAACTTGCATTTAGGAGTGGCCCACACCTTCCAAAATGGTGTTAAGCAGAGGCGTGGTGGTATGCCCCTCGAATTGCATCTTGTAGGCTGAGGAAGTGGAGTAGGTACCGTTGTCCGTGAACTTCCAAGTGATCGTATCTTGCGTGTCGTGATCAAGAATAACCCCCTCCATCTTCTCCCACAGAGTGGCAAACTCCTGAATATGCACGACAGAGATGCCTTCTGTTAAGTTGATCTGGGTGACCCAAAAGTCTTCATTTAGGGCCTTTAGTACAGAGTAGTCTTTCCTTTTGGTGATATCAAATATTCTGGGAGCAATATCCATTGGCCTCAACCCATCAAGCCAAGGGGACTTTTAGAAGAGAGCTTTGGAGCCATCTCCAATTTTCACCGTCGTACACGCGGCAAAAAGGTCCCTACCAGCCTCGTCGCAAGGGGTGCCAAGCCCAACCCAAGTGTCGGTGTCAAAACCAGCGGATCTCGGGTAGGGGGTCCCGAACTGTGGGTCTAGGCTGGATGGTAACAGGAGGCAGGGGACACGATGTTTTACCCAGGTTCGGGCCCTCTTGATGGAAGTAAAACCCTACATCCTGCTCGATTAATATTGATGATATGAGTAGTGCAAGAGTAGATCTACCACGAGATCAGAGAGGCTAAACCCTAGGAGCTAGCGTATGGTATGATTATATGTTGTGATTGTTGACCTACGGACTAAAATCCTTCGGTTTATACTTAAAGTTATCAAATAAATATATTGTAAGTTATTAGGCTCAAACTGCACAAATCATTAAGATGGAGTAAACCATGAGCGTCGATAGCAGTTCAAGTTAAATATTGCAACACATGACAAGTTAACAGACTACCATATTACATGTTATCACACTCAAGTTGCATAAGTTATCTGGTTGAAGTAAACTTATAAGTGTTGAAAGCGGTTAGAGAGTTAAACATGCTGACACGATGTAATTTATCAAGCTAAATTAATATGAATTGCCAGGTAGAAACAATTGAAGTTACTATTACTGAAAAACAAAATTAGTTAAAGAGGGTAACAAAATCTAGTGTTACCATGCTGACACCCTAGAAGTTATCAGGTTGACGTAGTATAAGGTATCAGGCACAAGCTGCATAACTTATCGAGCGGAAGTAAACCATGAGTGCTGAAAAAATGAGTAAACATGAATGCGGCTCGAAGAGCGAAGTGTCAGTTGAAGTGACACGAGAGAGAGAGAGAGAGAGAGAGAGAGAGGAGGTTTGTGGGAGATGACGGTGTCGGAGGTCTGACGCCCGCAAACCTTTCTAACTTTGCTTCTAGTTTGTGTGATTTCAGACATCTAGACCATGTCGTGAAAGTTTGATGTATGATGTTAGATGACGTAAAGTGTCCGGACAACATGATTAATAAGGTATTTGCAGACGATTTGGCGCAAACATTGAGGTTGCTTGATTTCGGTGTCATTTACGACGGTTATGTTTTATCAACGCTTTTGTGGATTGAAATAAATAAAATTTGCCCACTTATTCAACATGACAACTGTCCTAATGAAGCGTTTAGGCTGATCATAGTGGGAAGTAACTTATACTAATGTCATGCATATGACACTAGTCTAAGTTACTACCTCCATAGTACACCTCTTTCCTCATTAAATACTTGCCATATAAATAAAATTGTATTGGAATGTGTTAAATTACTATCTAAGTTACCCACTATGACCTCAGCTGCTCGTATCGTGTGGTTGACGTTGACCCGGGTGCTGCCGTTGCCGTGCCACACTTCTCATTCTCACTCCCCTGCCTGCCAATCTCGCCGAGCTCGACCAAGGGCGTCCATCCATTGCGGGGTGGCGTGTTGCCGTGCCGGAGTTGAGAACCAACGGCTCCATGGCTGCCTGCCCGCCGCGCGGCCTCTACCGCGACCGGATCCGGACCGTCGCCGTGACCGGAGCACAGATAAGATCCACATCCACTCTCTCCTCCCACTCTCAGTCCGGTCAAAGCGGATCCAGCTGCTCCGGCGATTCCGGTGATTCCGTTTCCTATAACAACTCTGGCAGCCCCTCCCATTCGCCGTCCGCCGTCGCAACGGGTTTCGGCGCCCACGGCCACGAGCTCGCCAAATGGTAAGCGACGGTTACACCCAGTGTATTATCCAAGCGTTCCATGTCGCATCTCCCGCACCAGCATTTGGATTCGGTGGCCCGGACCGTGCTCTGGAGGATTGGTTCTTCGAGCTTGACGTGGACTGGGTTCTTCAAATCCATAGCGAGCATGGCTTATTTCAGCAGCTTCAGCTCCAAGACAAGTCGCCGGCATGGCTCCGGCCAGCGTCATGGCTCCAAGACTTGGTCGAGAGATGGATTCGAGCTCTTACCGTAACTGCCTTCAGTGTCCAAGCGATGGTCATCACCGCTCACCAGATGCCGGCGGTCGCACGGTTTGTCAAAGCGAGCATTGCCAAGATGCTCATTTTCGTCGATGTTATTGCCCCTGTTCTTAGGGTGGAGAATTTACGGGCCGTGCTAGACATGTTTACTTGTGTCTCCAATGCATCATACATGTTTACGCCGGTCGTGATCTCTCCGGAAGCCCAAAGCATATTCAGCGAGATAGGCGGCTCGTTGGAGAGACAAGGAGACAGGCTATATGAGGTCCTATCGAGCATGATGGAGGAGGTGAGGACACCCATGGAGGAGGACGACACATGGGCTATTGAGATTCTTCGAGGAGGAGGTGGGGTTCACAGAAACACTCGGTTGATGGTAGATTACATCACATCCATGAGGGAAGCATGTGCATCGACGCAGAACTGTGCACCGAGCAACAACACCGTAAACCTTGGTGACCTGATAGATGACACGATCGAGTATCTGGAGGATCTGCTTCTGAGAAAATCAGAGCTATGCTCGGATCCAAGCCTGAGGTACATTTTCCTGCTCAACAATTCCCATTTCGTAGCACAGGTTTCTGAGCCATCGGTATCGCTTTATCTTGAGCAATGGTCTGAACTTAACCTTACACCTGAATGTAAGAAGTTCATGGATAGCTATCTTGATGTTTCTTGGGGACATGTCCTATCCTGCATACCCAAATCGAGATTTCCTGGACCCATCCATTGTTGGATCAACACCTCTTCCCTAACCAAATTTGAATCGGCTTTTCGAAAAACTTACCAGGCTCAGAAGTTCTGGAAGGTCCGGGACCCTCAGCTCAGAGATCTGCTGCGGAGAGCTATTGCGGAGAGAGTCATTCCAGGTTACCGCGACTTCCTGGAAGAGCATCCAGAGCTAGAGAAACACATTGGCCGCGGAAGCAGCAGTCCTGAGGTTTTCAAGAAGATGTTGGGAGAGCTATTTGAAGGATGAAACTTCCTAGAGGCATCAAACAGAGTCACCCGACAGATAAGAGACCGGAGTTATGTTTCATCATTGTATTTGGAACTATTTCTTTCCTTTTGATGTGAAGTTGTATACTGAATTCCGTTGGTTGCTTAAGCATTGGATACTACATCAACTGGTCACGTTATCTGTGTGTGATTTTTTTTAATGTCCTGATTGAATGACGGATACTTTTGTATTCTGCTTCCATCATTCCATGTCAATTTCGTCCATAGACTTCCTCAAATAGAAAACACTCATAGAGAACTGACATGCTTAGTTTCAAGTTTGCACAACATTCTCTACACACTTACTTTCATCTAGTTCAGTAAAACATGATATGTAGCAGTTAAACAGAGTCCGTTTTGACAGAACAATGGATGGACAGATATACAAGGAGTTTCAACGTACTTCCGTGATCAAGAGGTGATGGAAATCATTTGTGTTTTCAACAAAGTGCACTTTGGCATAACCAGCTCTTCTCCACCAGCCGAAG
The DNA here is from genome assembly GCF_002162155.2 of Triticum dicoccoides. NCBI lineage: Eukaryota > Viridiplantae > Streptophyta > Magnoliopsida > Poales > Poaceae > Triticum > Triticum dicoccoides. The sequence goes on from NC_041382.1 coordinate 756,415,680, forward strand.
GTTTGTCTCATCAGGTGAAGCACCGATATAAACACAGATCAACAATCAATCAGTCAAGAAAACAGGTACTGAGCTGGTATACCAACTATACCAAAATTCAGAGACCTTACAAGCATGTAAGACGAGAGCCTCATCGAAATACGTGTCCTAGCGACCATTTCGAGTATGAAGTAAAACAAGTGGTAAAACGGCCACATGTTCAGAACTTCGGACAGGCAAAAAATAAATTCAGAGTCAAAATATGTATGGGGAATCTGGAGCAGCTGGCGGTATGGGTCACTCACTGTGAGGAAGATGTTGAAGGACTGCTCGAGCCTCACGATCCAGCTGTCAGCCTAAGTGGGAGCCAGGGGGTCGTCCGTGTCGACGGCTTGTTCGGCAGGGCCAGCCGCTGTAACAAGATTTGCACTGAAGAAGTTGCAGCAGCTCAAAGACCATGCAACAGCGAAGAAGGCCCAAGTTGAACAAATCCAGAACGAGCAGAGCAAAGCAGAGGGTGCGGTGTGGTGGCTGTGACGGGGCTTGCGGTTGCCTAACCTTCCCCTGATGGAGTATGGACGGCTAGGCTATCCTTCCTACTAAGGGCTCGTTTGGTTGCATAGGCACCATACCCAGGGTAGCAAAGCCCCATCGGAGGAAATTCCCATGGCAAGTGGGATCCCTTCCAACACACGGGGGAAATTTCTGTTGTCGTTTGGTGCAGAAAGGTGGCAGGCGAGCAGGGACGAGGTGGAGCAGCCGATGCAGCGGGGACAAGGTGAATTCTCCCGAGGTCAAGTGGCCGTGATTTCCTGCCCAGGGAAAGCAAGTGGATCGGGGATGAAAAATTCCTTGCCCGATGGCACCAAATCGCCCTCCAGAAAAACCGGGGCACAATTCAATCATGGTTTCCACGCCCAAGGAAACAGCGGCGATCCCCCAAATGAGGCCTAACGGGAGTGGTTTGGGGCAAAAGAAGCCTCCTTTTGCCCTTTATCGGTCAGCGGTGTCCATGTGCCATGTTGGCAGAGGCGGAGTGGTCTCGGATGCCGGGACGGCGGCCCTGTTGGTGGGAGCCATGGGGCTCGTGGGCACAGCTTGCGGCTCAGGTGTGGGCCCGTTGCCATGGCCATGCGGGTGACGTGGTGGCCGGTGCTTGACGTTCGATGAGTGTGGTGCGGCAGGTGCCGGCTGGTCCCACCACATTTCAAAGGCGGAGAATTCTTGTCGGGGATCATTCCTTGCCTAGTTTTGGCTAGGCCAACGACGGCAGCGGCTGTGGGCGTCATACCTTCTTTAAGGTGTCGTCGCGACTTCTCTTCGTCCTTCGAGTGGCTCCGGTTGAAGACCTTGATCCTTTGGAGCAGGCGGCGATGACACTCCGGTGTCGTTCCCTTGTTGAAGGCGCCACCTTCAAGTCCTCGGTCCATTGAATGCAGCTTCGCCTCTTCCTGATGTTAGGTCATGGTGAAGGACACTTGTCATTGCTTGGAGTGGTTTGGAGTATTGCAGTCGTTCTTCTACACCTTTGTATCTTACCTTGGATCTGTTTGCACAGGAGGTCGCCACGGCTGAGCCGGTGGGCGATGGGCTAGGGCGCACTCCTATCCTTTATGTACAAGTGCTGGCCATGGACCCATGGTGTGGTCGTCATCTCGCGGCTATGGTCTGCACCATGGTCCAGCACTTGTCAGTCGCTGTCAGGCGGATCCGGCAATAGGTGTTTTTCATAAATTATATTGGGAGGTCTCATCGAAATTATCGACGTATGATTGGCAACTAGTGTTGATTCAGGGCCGGCACTTCTCTCATAGTTTTCTTCCCTACCGATCTCTTCGAGTTACACACAGAGGATAGGAGCATGGCGGACCACCTGTCAAGCGTGTTTACCAGCCTCAGAGGTAGCAGCAGCACAGAGGGGCAGCTTGCTTCCGTGCCGGAGGAGAGCACCATCGGCTTCATGGATGCCTTCGGCCCGCCGCCCAACTCCTATCGCGACTCAATCCGGAGAGTCAGCGTCCTCTTCCCCGAGTGGCGCATCAGATCGACTCTCTCCTCCCAGTCCGATCAGAGTGGATCCAACTACGACTCCAGCAGCTCTGTTGCCTCGAGGTCCAACAACTCTGGCAACTCCTCCGGCTCCGCGTCCGTGGGCGGATCAGACTTGGGTACCAGCGAGCTCATGAAGATTGCTCACAGAATGGTCAACGACGGCTACACCCAGCGCATGGTACGAGCATTCCACAGCACATCTCTCACGGAAACAATTGGCCCGGACCCTGTGCTGAAGAATTGGTTCGTCGAGCTTGACGTCGACTGGGTTCTCCAATTACGGCCACAGCTCCAGCTCCAAAAGGCAACTGCGTATTGGCTCCAAGAATTGGTACAGAGGTGGATCCGAGCTCTCGCCTTAATTGTCGCCAGTATCAAGGTAATGATCTATACGATCCAAGAGGCTCCGGCAGTGGCACGGTTTGGCGAAGCAAGTATCTCAGCAATGCTCGGCGTTGTCGACACCATGCTCGATGTTATCGAGGAGGATAAGCTACAGGTTGCCCTACACATGTATATGTGTGTCTCCAGCGCATCATACATGATTATGATGATGCCCGTAGTCTCTTTGGAAGCCCAACGCATTTTCGATGAGATAAGCGCCTCGTTGAAGACAGAAGAGAACAGATTAGTTGAGGCCGTATCCAGCACCATGATGAACATCAGGATAGATTATGATGAAATCTCGTGGGATATCGAGATTGAAGGAAACGGAGGGGGAATTCACACAAAGATTCGGTTCTTGGTGGATTGCATACTATCGATGAGGAAAGCATGTGCTTCGACGCTCAAATCTGCACAAAGCCAAAGCACCGTAGAGCTTCGTGACGCCATAGATGGAACAACAGAGTATCTGTTGGATCAGCTTTTGGGAGATTCAGAATGGTTCTCTGATCCAAGCCTCAGGTCTATGTTCTTGCTCAACAACTCCAATTTTGTTGCTCAGCTTCTGGGAATTGAACTTACAACAGAATGCGAGAAGTACAAAGATTTCTATCTTCATTTTTCTTGGGCACATGTGTTGTCCTACATACAGAACTGGAATTCTCCTGGACTTCAACGTCGTTGGGTCCACACTTCTCCGCTAGCTAAATTCAAGTCAGCATTTCATAAAACGTACCAGACTCAGAAGTTCTGGAAGGTTCCGGACCCGCAGCTCAGAGATGAGCTGCGCAGAGCAATCATCGAGAGGGTTATTTCACGTTACCGTGACTACCTGAAGGAGCATCCAGAGCTAGCTGAACAGGTTAGCCGTGGAAGCAACAGTCCCGAGGTTTTGGAGGAGATGTTGGAAGAGCTATTTGAAGGATGAAAACTATTTGAGGCATCAGTAAGAGTCACCCGACAAATAAGAGACCGGAGCTATGTTTCGTCGTTGTATTTGGAATTATTCCTTTCCTTTTGAAGTGAAGTTATATACTGAATTCCGTTGGTTGCTTAAGCCTCGGATACTAGATCAACTGGTCACATTCTATGTGTGTGATTTTTTTAAAAATTTATTTGATGTCCTGACTGTATGCCGATTGCCGTATACTTTTCCATTCTGCTTCTGCGTCAATTTCATTTATAGACTTCCTCCGATAATTGACATGCTTAGTTTCGAGTTTACACAACATTCTATACGCACTTATTTTCATCTTGTTCAGTAAAACATGATATGTAGTAGTTAAACAGAGTCCATTCTGACAGAACAATGGATGGACAGATATGCATGCAAGGATTTTCAACGTACCTCCGTTACATGATGAAGAGGTGATAGAACTCATTCGTGATTTCAGCAAAGTTCACTTTGATTAATCAGCTCTTCTCCACCAGCCGAAGTTCTCGTCAAGAGAAGCACCGCTGATTAACAATCATCAATCAGTAAACAAAAGAGGCACTGAGCTGGTACCAACTATTACCAAAACCACATGTACACGCAAAATTTAGAGACCTGCGTTGCTATCCCACCAAAATTTAGAGACATGGTGTGGTCGTCATCTCGCGCACCCAGGTCCGGCACTTGTCAGTTGTCAGTCGCTGTCAGGCGGATCCGGCAAGAGGTGTTTTTATAGATAAATGGGAGCTCTCATCGAAATTATCGATGCATCATCGACAATTAGTGTTGATTCCGAGCAGGTACTTCTCATAGTTTTCTCCCCTGCCAATCTCTTCGAGCTTCACAAAGTAGGAGCATGGCGGACCACGAGTATACGAGTCTCAAAGTCCTATTACAAGGTAGCAGCACGGAGGGGCAGCTTGCTTCCGTGCCGGAGGAGAGCACCACCGGCTTCACGGATGCCTTGCCGCCGTCCGACTCCTACCGTGACTCAATCCGGAGGGTCAGCGTCGTCTGCTCCGACTGGCGCATCAGATCCCGTCAGAGTGGATCCACCGACTCTGCTGCCTCGAGGTCCACCAACTCCAGCTACTCCTCCAACTCAGCGTCCATCGGCACAGCAACCAGCGAGCTCCGGAAGATTGCTCAGAGAATGGCCAGTGACGGTTACACCCAACGCATGGTACAAGCATTCCACACCGTATCTCTCACGCATACATTTGGCCAGGACCGTGCGCTGAGGAAGTGGTTCATCGAGCTCGACGTCGACTGGGTTCTCGATGTATTGCTGAAGCTACTTCTCGAAGAGGCATCTGTGTATTCACTAAAAGAATTGGTCAGGAGGTGGATCCGAGCTCTCACAGTAATTGTCGCCAGTGTCACCACCATCAGTGACGCGCCAGCGGCCGCACAATTTGTCACAGCGAGTGTCTCAGCAATGCTCGTCTTTGTCGATGCCATGGTCCAGGTTAACGGGGAGGAGAAGCTACAGGCCATGCTACAAATGTATATCTGTGTGTGCAGTGCATCGTATGGCATCTTGCCGCACACGATCAGTTCAGGTGCCCAAAGCATTTTGAACGATATAAACAGCTCAATGGACAGACAAGGGAACAAGTTAATCGAGTCCATATGTGACACGATGGTGCAGGTGAGGCGGACACTCATGAAGGATGACAACTTGTGTGCCACTGAGATTCTGGAAGGAGGAGGTGAGGTTCACAAGAACACCAAGTTGATGGTGGATTACATAGTTTTGATGAGTAAAGCACATGCTTCGACACAGATGAACTCTGGACAAAGCCACAACACCGGAAAGCTTGGAGGCCTGATACATTACACAATTGATTATCTCAACAATTTGCTTGTGCGAAAATCAGAGCTGTGCTCGGATCCAAGCCTCAGGTATTTGTTCCTGCTCAACAATTCATATTTCATTGTGCAGATGGTGTCCAAGACATCGGTATCTTTAAATCTTGAGCAGTTGTGTGGACACCAAACAGAACTTAAACTTACTCCTGAGGCCTTGTTCGGTTTGGGAGGGTTTGAAGAGGTTTGAAAGGGATTGAAGGGGATTAAATCCTTTGCAAGTCAAAATCCTTCTCAAACCTCCCCAATACCCTTCAATCCCTGTGGCAAGGGGATTAACCGAACATGGCCTGAATGTGAGAAGTACATGGATAGTTATCTCGATGTTTCTTGGAGAAATGTGTTGTCCTTTATACCTAAATCGAATTTTCACGGACCACTCCGTCGTTGGATCCACACCACTTCGCTGGCTAAATTCCAGTCAGCGTTTGATAATACGTACCAGGCTCAGAAATTCTGGAAGGTGCCGGAACCTCGTCTCCGGTCCTTACTGCGGGAAACTATCATCAAGCGAGTCATTTCAGCTTATAATGACTACCTGAAGGAACATCCAGAGCTAGAAAAACACGTTAGTGGCGGAAGCAGTAGCCCTAAAATTTTGGAGGAGATGTTGGGAGAGCTGTTTGAAGGATGAATACTAGTGGAGACATCGACCAAAGTCACCCAACATATAAGAGTACAGAGTTCATGTTTTATCATTGTATTTAGAAAAGATGTCCTTTAAAAATGAAGTTGTATTCTGAATTCCGTTGTAGCCTAAGTGCCTCTTTATTTGATTTCGTGGTCCCATCTTAAATACTTATGATTATACAACATTCTATGCAAGATTTGTCTTCATCCACTTCAGTGGAACTTGAGCTTGCAGATGCCAGGGTCACTCTGGACGTCAAGGTTGCACTGTTACTTGTGCACTAAAGAATAGGGAAATTTCACCCAAAAAAATAGTTATATTTGCTATGTGGTTGCCCTATTTCTGTGTGGAAATTCATTTGCAGTCGGTATAACAATTGTATGAGGTTATGCATATATGATTGATTGTCATGAACCATTAATTATAATCTACACCAGCTGAAATAAGCACTGTGGATGTACCGTGGATTTTTTTTATAGACTGCTTTTGGGGCTGCTGTTATGTGAAGGACGCTTGGTTGGAGCTGCTGCAACAGGAAATGGCCGCAGCTTTCTCAAAAGGGCAGAGAAGGCCGAGATCTGACGAATGATGACCAATGCTAAAAACGGTTTCAGGTTTTATCAAATGATTACCTCTCTCTATACACTAGAATGATATATGATCTTTCTCAAGAGGTGAACCTGTTGAAGGGGGCATGGATCCCCGATAGCCGTCTCGCATCTTCGCTAGCGTTGGACCATGCCCTGGAGAATCGGCATCTTCGCTAGCGTTGGGCCATGCCATGGAGAACCTCCAAGCATTCGACGTCGCATCAAGTGTCATGCATGATAACAGAATCATGTGGGCGCCTAACAAGATGTAAAACGGGTGGCTACATGTTCAGAACTTTCGGACAGGCTGAAAATAAATTCAGAGCTAAAATCTACATACATCGGGAATCTGGAGCCGGCTGCCTGTATGAGTCACTCACCGTGAGGAAGATGTTGAAGGACTGCTCGAGCCTCACGACCCAGCTGTCGTCCTCCGCTGGATCCAACGGGTCGTCGTCGGCTCCTTTCGGTTCCCCGACGAGGAAGGACTCCACGACGGCGGCCACTTGGGTATCATGCTCCCATTGTTTCCTCCGCGCGGAATCTCGACCCCCCTCTGTGCGACACGAAACAAGCAGAAGCTGCAGCGGAACACAGATGGGGGGTCTCGAGGACGATGGGACCGGCGTTCGAGGGAAGGGAGGACGGCGGCGAGGAGGAGGGCAGGTGAGGCACAAGTGGGCTGGGCCGGCCGGTTTGTATATTCGCGCCGGCGCACTTTTTTTTGGTTGAAAACGTTCAAAACATGCAAATCCCCTCTCTCATTCCCATGCGTTTGTTAATTTATGCATGTAATAAATGATCTTATGACATGTAAACTTGCAACATTTCGTCCAATATTAAATCATTTCTATGCTCCACAAGAAAACCAAATGCAATGCACATCTACATCATTTGTTTTACGGAAAATCCATATCTGCACCCGCCCTGACGACAAAAATCAAAACAAATACTAGAAAAATTCAAAAAATTCCAAATGTTTTTTGTGTGGTAGACAATTTTGCTCCAATTTTCACATCATTTGGACATTTGAGGAGCTCTCAGCAAAAAAGACAAATTAGGGGTCTATAAAAATGTTTACGTATCATATACTGTTTTGGAGAGCTCCTCGGATATCCAGATGACTTGAAATTTGGAGCGGGCCTCTCGCATTAAATTTTCTACCGCACAAAAAATAGAACTTTTTTGATTTTTTTTTTCAATTTTTACGAATTTTTTTCTAACCAGTTGTAGATGAGCCTGGGCACTATTCTCTTATTTTACGTTTCTGAGCATCTCCAACAGGCGCCGGTCGCGCCGCGCGCAAAAAACAGATATGCCGCGCGCGCATCGCGTGGTTTGGCGCGGCGCGCAGCACTGGCTCTAGCAGCCGCGCTAAAATGCAGCACGCGCGCGCCGCGCCAGCAGCGCGCCAAAATGCAGCGCGCGCGACTCGCACAAACAACATATGCATTCGAAAACAGAAGCAAAAAGATCAAAACAAACAAAAATAAATAGTTCAATTTCGTTTATTACAACTCAAACAAATAGTTTTTATCGTTCAATACAACAAATAGTGCAATTAAACACGACAAATAGTTCAACAATACAATAAACAAACGCACAAATCATGATGCTCTTTGTCGTCCATTCCATGCCCACCACTAATCAATAAGATCCTTCTGAAGATCATTATGCGTTGCGGGACGTCGAATGGCATGATAGGAGGCAACGAAACGGGCCACCCTTTCAGCCCTTCGTCGCACTCGCACGGAATGTCCCAAAGAGCTCATACTGAGAGTAGTCTACATCTTGGCCACGCTCATTCTCGATGATCATGTTGTGCATGATCACACAAGCGTGCATTATGTACCAAAACATCTTCTGATCCCAAAATCTAGCCGGTCCTCTCACAATAGCAAATTGGGCTTGCAAAATCCCAAAAGCTCTCTCCACATCTTTTCTAGCCGCCGCCTAAGCATTATGGAAATCAAGATTTTTCTTACCTTTTGGCTTTTTCAACGGCTTGACAAAGGTTTGCCACTTTGGATAGATGCCATCCGCTAGATAATATCCATAGTTGTATGTACGGCCATTTGCTACAAACTGCACCGGTGGCAACTCCCCATTTGCAATCTTACTCATCAGTGGTGACCGGTTCACAACATTGATGTCATTCAAAGATCCAGGCATTCCAAAGAATGCATGCCAAATCCAAGTCTCTTGATCGGCCACCGCTTCAAGGATTATAGTGGAACCCTTTTTTTGGCCGTGGAATTGCCCATGCCATGCCTTTGGACAATTCTTTCAAGTCCAATGCATGCAATCTATTGAGCCAAGCATGCCAGGAAAACCGTGAGCTTTGTTCATCGCTAAAAGCCTTGCGATGTCTTCAGCGTTGGGAGATTTCAAATACTCCTTGCCAAACACTTGCACAATTTCCGACTGCGAAGCGCTTGACACACATGATGGCTTGGCTCTCACCCATAGCCAAGTGATCATCAACTAGATCAGCTGGTATACCGTATGCCAACATACGCAAAGCGGCTGTCACCTTCTGAAAGGTGCTATGCCTGAGCTCTCCGGCGGCATTCCTCCTTTGCTGAAAAAAGCGGTCATGGCTCGCTAGTTTCTCTGCAATGCGCCTGAACAACTCGGTGCTCATCCTAAACCGGCGACGAAAATACGACTCGGGGTATGTGGGATTCTCCGCAAAATAATGCCTGATCAATCTGTTGTGGGCATCAATCCTATCCCTCCAAATTTTTTGACGACCCATAACTGAACCACCGTGCTTCGGTTTTTTATTAATATGCATAGCTAGGATCATTGCAAGATCCTTCTCCTCTTCCATATCAAATTCTTCTTCGAAAGAATCATACGACGAACTCATCTACAATGTTGAATACTATGCTATAAATACAAAACTACAATCAACATGCACGAAATTCATGGCTTTTGAGCAATACATACCTTCTAGGCGTTTTGTCGAACACCTTGCGGGCGCCGAGCGGCAGCGAGCGCACGGGCACTGTTTGTCGGAGGACTAGCACGCGCACGGGGCGGCGGGACTAGAGGGGGGCCGGAGAAAGTGCGCGCGGGGCGGAGATAGGCCGGAGAAGCGCCGGAACGGTCGCCGGGTGGCGCGGTCGGCGGCGGCGGCGCGGCTGGAGGGGGGTGGGAGGTGCGAGCGAGCGCGCGAGAGTCCAGCGCGCGGGAGCGGGCGCAGCAAATAAGCGGCGCGCAATTGCGTTTCGGCCCGCGTGCTGGACTACGTATGCCGCGCGCACGGTTTTAGCGCGCCCGCTGGAGCAACTATTCCAGTTGCGCGCGCGCTAAAAGAAGAATTTTGTGGCGCGGCGCTAGTTTGACGCGTCTGTTGGAGATGCTCTTATACTAGAACGCTAGCATTCAAATTCCTGGATCTTCCCAAGGGATCATTTTCCCTGTATGCCGCCTAACAAAGACTATTACAGTCGGCAGGAGCAGTTTCTCAAATCTTTGTTTTTAGCTTAAAAAGGGAAATTGGAGATTATTTTTGAACTTATGTTTTTAGGAGCTTATGTGCAAAGTAGATGATGGTAACGAACAAAGAACCTATTTCACGCTTAAGGCGCCAAATAGTGCTTTACGCGTATGTGGCGCAGACCCCTTCCTAGCGAGTGTTCGGCCAGCCCATTTAGGGTCACTGCATTTCTTGAAGCCCCCAACCAGTTTTGGGAAGCTTACAGAAGCTTCTCGCCCACTTTTTATTTTTCTGTGTCTGTTCTCAACCGGTTTTTGTTAGGCTTTTTACCAAAAAAAATTAAGACTTAAACTCCTCATTCTTAGAAAAATTATGATTTTTCATGAAATTATTAAACTTTTTTCTTATTTTTTAACATTTTTTCATATTCTCAAACATTTGTTTAATCCACAATATGTTTCAAAAATTTAATTTTTTAATATCCGTGAATGTTTTTCAAATTCAGTAAAAACATAGGATTAACTAAATTCTAGGAAAACAATGATTTTTTTCAAATTCATTAAAAAACCAATCCATTGTATTTATGTACATTTTAAAATAAAAAAATATTTTGTGATTTTTTCTCAAAAACCTAGAAAATGGTGGCCGTTTATTTCCCTGCGCTAGGAGCAGAGTCCAGCCAGCCGGGGGAGCCACATAACCTTCTAGAGGAGCGAGCAAGCTAGACACAAGCGACGCAAAACGAAGAACCATTGGGCCGCGACCCACAAAACTAGCAGGCCAGCTCTATAGCAACATCTTGACCGCGGGATCTATATATCGCTTACCGCAACGTGAACGCGGCTCTCGCCTTCAGTGCGATTCTCCTGGGCCAGGCCAAGTAGCGATGCTTGTAAGCGTTTTTTTCTCTGGTTTCTGCGGGGTTTTCAGGTAGCGGCGGTTTATTGCAACTATTTATTTGGAAGCTATTTTGTCTGCTTTTCAATGTTTCTTCCTTGGTTCTTTATTTTAAGTTTTTTTATTAATTAACGCCGCCAGGAGCTGTGAGTAGAGGTCAAGAAGAAGAAGCGGTAAGAGCAGTTAAAGTGCAAGCAACGGCTCATCAAACCTTTCTGTTTCAGTTACAGCTCAAGTGGTTTGTTTCCAAGTAAGGTACCCAAGCAAGCTTTCCTCTTAAAGATAGAGTTCCGGGTGAGCTAGCAAAGAAAGTCAGTAGTTAACCAAAAATTTAGATCAAATTAGCATTTCGTAAGTTTTAGTAAGTCCAGTTATGAAAAGTAGTCCATGGAGAAAGAGAGGAATCAATCATCAACATGTTAACCAAGGGGCTGGAAGAAAAGAACCTTAATACTAAACGCTAGAACAGAAGAACTTTAATACTAAACCAAGTTTCGAAAACTTCTTGGTGATTTCATTGGTTCCCTTCCCCCAATTTTCAAAGGATGATTCCCATGAAGGTGACGGAAAGCGCTTTATCCAAGGAGCCGGTAAGGAATAGTAGGCTAGTAGGCAGCAGCTAGGTTGATATATTGGCTCGCTCCTCCCCTCTTTTTTCAAGAATGAATGAGCCGCTCGGACCTTCCATTTCCGTCAAATGACCCGGCTTCCCCTAGCTCTTCCACCGTCCGGGCTCCCTTTCCTCCCTATGCTCCCCCGACGCAAGGCCACCACGCTTGATGCCTGCGACGTTTTTGCCAGACGGTCTTTGCCAGTACTGCCAAAAATATATAGAAAACAAGAAAAGAAAAGATAATAAATAAGAACAGAGTGTTTGGATTCGCTCGCTACATTTTCATGTTCATACAAAGTGTGTTGATAGCCTTTTTTTCCCTTTGGGCAAGTGTAGCTAGGTCCCCCCTTTTTTGTGGGTAAATGCATACTTTGTAGCTAGCTGCTTGGGACAAGATTGCCAGCTCCTATTTAGTGCTTCAGGCATCAGTTCCTTCCTTATCGATAACTTGTGCGCACACTGAATTCCCTCTGGCTAGTGAACTAGATAGGCCGAAATCATGTATCTCCCAATAGCAGTTTTTGGAACCTTTTGAATGGTTGCCTCCGGATTTTTTGGGCTGGGTTTTTTATTGACCAAGAGGTGGCGCAGATAGCGTATATCATTATATGATCAAGTACAAGATACATTTGTGACTTTACAATGTTTATTATTCGGATTGCCTAGCTTTAGAAGCACATGACAGTGATTAGCTAAATGACATTTGGCACTACAAGCCATGTTAGGGCTAACATTGCAATTTGAAGAGTAAGCTATGGCAACATTATTATGAGTCCTATTGTTGAGATCCATGTGAATGAATTGGACATTTGTCTGAATGTGACTAGTGGTGGCAAAAAAAGCATGCTAGGTGACTCCTAATCGAAGATCTCTAGCCTTATCCAAGATGTGATTGTCTGTGTAGAATGTTGTGGCTCCTTCCTTGGACACAGTAACCACCTGGGCTGAGAACAGTATCTCTCTCTCTCTCAGAGAAAGAATGCCATGTTGATTTGTTGGAGATCTTCCTCTGTTTTAGATGGATAGCCCAATCCATGTGATATTATGTGCCCCTTCTCTCCGGGCCGCATCTATGAAAATTTTGCAGTTGTAAGCGGCAACTGTTATAACTTTTCCATTGCCTTGTTGTTGTCATTGTAAAAACTTGTTAATGTTTGGTAGGTTTTGTCCAATGTTTGTTCCTGTGAAATATGTTTGACGAGCTAATTCCTGGTTCTTTAGGATGGCGTGCATTGCTTAGTAAACATTTGTGGGTTTAGTTTCTTTTCTAGCAACAAGTGTGTCATTCTTAGCTTTCCATATGCACCATAAAAAATTCATGATATTTATTAGAGGCGCTTGGGGGTGCCCTGGGTTAAGTAAAACATGAAGAATAGTTGTTATATCACTGGATGTATTTGATATAAATTCATATTTGATGAACTGTGGTTGGGATATCCGTGTACCTTTCGCAAAAGGACAGGTAAAAAATAGATGCATGCCATTTTCTTCATGATCACACCTAATAAATTTTTTCTTGAAGTGATTGGAATATGCTGGAATATTTCCCTGCTTTCATACCTTTTGTGAGTGCTTTTCCCAATAGACTCCAAGTAAAAGTTTGCACTCTAGGCACCATATTATTTTCGTTCCACACTTGTTTGAGAAAATTTTCAACTTCCTTAGTTACTTGAGTGGTTATAGTTGTCTCTTGTTGATGTAAATCTTGTAGGAATGCCCTATAGGCAGATTTGGTTGTGCATTTCCCGGAAGGATATAATTCCCAACATAGAATATCATCTCCATCTTGCTGAATGATTGCAATTGGTACTTGTAGAATATTGTTAGCCGCCTCGTGATCAAAAAGAGTATTGATAAAGTTAATATTCCAAATTTTTTGGTTTGGGATCCAGAGGTCTTTAACCTGAGAAGGATAAACATACTGTCCTAGCTGAATTTTTAAATGATCATAAATTGATTGCCAGAAGGGGAACCAAGTAGTCCAAATGGATAAATTGACATCACAAATTTGGTAACTTGTATTTGTTTGTAGGATATGCCTTACCTTGAGAATGGGAGCCCAAAACCCTGGGTTTGGAATGCTTGCTTTAGCTCTTCATATAGAAGTGTCTGGGAGATATTTGGACTTCAGTACCTTTGACAGAAAGTTTTGTGGCTCTTCCACAATTCTCCATGCCGTTGAGAGAATGAGTCCTCTGTTAATTGCTTGAATATTCCTTACTCCTAGGCCTCCTTTAATTTTGGGGGTACAAATGTCCTTCCAGGCTCGCAGACAAAGTGTTTTCTTTGAAGGTTCCTCCTTGATTTCAGACTTGCATGTTACATCAGTTGTTGTTTTTGTTTGTGTTTGGTTTTTCAATTTTCCTCTTTCCTTTTTCTTTTCCTTTTTATTTTTTATTCTTAATTCGTGTATTTTAAATCCATAAACTTTTTTATAAATTCATGAAATTTTTACAATACTTGATTTTTTTCATATTCGTGAACTTTTCTCAAAATCATAAACTTTATTCAAATTCATGAACTTTTCGGTAACTTTTTCAATCTTGTAATTTTATTCTCAAATTCATCATTTTTTTCGAAGTTTGTGAATTTTTTCAAATTCGTGAGATTTTTTAATTTTTGTGATTTTTTCCTCAAATTTTGTGAACTTTTTTCAAATTCATGGACTTTTTAAATTTAGAATTTGTTTTAAAATTCATGAACTTCATTAAATCTTTGAACATTTTTCTAAAATTTTGAATTTTTTAATTCATAAAAACCTAGGAGTCGGTTTTTACTTAGGTTGGTATCTATTGGTTTTTTCTTGAACCAATAGCATGGCCGATGGTCGTGCATCTGATTCCACATGGATGATGAGACAGGGTAGCTCCTTTAAAAAAAAGAGACAATGTAGCACCGATGTCTTCGTGTTGGCATCAAGCATGACGACATTCGCATGTGTTCACTCCGAGGACGGTAGGCCAACGACCTCGGTAATGTGGTGGATGTTACATGTTGTTTACGCCGGTGTGGTATGACAACAGACAAATTGTCGGCCTCTTGACGGCCATGGGGATGGTCTGATGTGGGAATCCGTCTCACCCATCTACTAGTGAAGCTCTGGCCTAGTGTGGAGAACTGACAGCCGTGACTCGAAAGATCCATTGTCAAGTTTATGTTTGGAACACACTGCATATCCGAGGTGAAAACCCTTGTCCTGGTTTTTGCCATTCGGGATCAACATCGGCGAGCTTGCATCGTTATCTTATTGATGACATTGTCTCCTTGCTGATGTGTTGGCCTTATTTTGTTGGTCTCGGGTATTAGAATAGAAATCCTTGTCCCATTCCTCACCGGTCAGACATGACGATGACATGGGCGAGACTATCCTTTCTTGAAGGCGTTGTTGCGGAAGAAGTCGACCTAGTCGTATGTGTTATAGTCTTACCTGTAATGGTTCAACTGTAGTTGCTTATGTTTTGTATTTCACTACTTTAGCCTTGTTGCCTTGAATTAACTTTAATAAAAACGATTGTGTGCATCACTTATTTTTTTTGACATCAATTGTGTGTGCATGGCTTGATAGGTCGAGGGTGAGGGTTTGAACCTCCTTTTAGGGAAAAAAAAAACAAACAACAGTGGCACTTTCGTTGTTGCCCGGCACCGGCATGGAGTGGCTGTGGTTCCTTTGGTGAAGGCATGTGCGGGCGCCTTCCTAGAAGCTGTTGGTGTAGCCGCCAACTGCGGCTCCGGTACTTGGTGTTGACTTGATCCACGTCTTGCATTCTTCTCGCCCGGGCTCCCACTCCACTCTCAGTACTGCACAGGTACGCCCAGCGCATGGTTGAAGCATTCGTCCGCGCATCTCCTGCACCAGAATTCCAATTCTGTGGTATACCGGACCATGCTCTGACAAATTGGTTCTCCGAGCTCGATGTCGACTGGGTTCTCCAAATCGATGATGAGCTAGGCTTACGGCGGCTGCTTCGAGACAAGCCGGCGACGACTCAAGACTTGGTCGACAAGTGGATCCGGGCTCTTACGGTAATTGCCGCCAGTATCACTGAGTTGGTATGCGCCTTCTACAGGACGCCGGCGGTCACACTATTTGGCAAAGCGAGCATCACCAAAATGCTCGATGTCGTGGATGCCATCATCGCCGTTGTCGAAGCGGAAAAGCTACATGTTGTGCTTGACATGTTTACATGTGTCTGTGGTGCGTCGCACATGTTAAGCATTTTCAATGAGATAGGCGGCCTGTTCGAGAGACAAGCACATAGGCTAGGCGAGATCACAGTAAGCACGATGGAGGAGGTGAGGACACTCGTGGAGGAAGATGACTCATGGGCTATCGAGATCTCGCGAGGAGGAGGCGAGGTTCACAAGAACACTCGGCTCATCATGGATTGCGTCGTATCCATGAAGAATGCACGGACTTCGATGCAAAACTCTGCACCGAGCCACAACTCTGAAAACCTTCGCGGCGTGATCGATGGCACAATCGATTATCTGAAGGATCTGCTCTTCACAAAATCGGAGTCAAGCTCGGATCAAGGCCTCCGGTATCTTTTCCTGCTCAACAATTCCTATTTCGTAGCTCATGCGGTCTCTGAGTCATCAGCATCTCCTGCATACCTAAATCAATTGCATTATTGTGAGGCATACATGTATAGTTATCTCGATGTTTCTTGGGGGCATGTACTCTCCTGCATACCAAAATCGAGATTTCCTGGACCGATCCATTGTTGGATAAACACGTCCTCATTGGTGAAATTCGAGTCGGCATTTCACAAAACGTACCAGACTCAGAAGTTGTGGAAGGTTCCAGACCCTCGGCTCAGAGATGCGCTGCGGAGAGCTATCATTGAGAGAGTCGTTACAAGTTACCGCAACTACCTGGAGGAGCATCCGGAGCTAGAGAAACACGCTGGCCGCGAAAGCAGTAGTCCTGAAGTTTTGGAGGAGATGTTAGGAGAGCTATTTGAAGGATGAAAAGTTGAAAACTGCTCAAGATATGGGACAGGGTCACCCGACAAATAAGAGGCTGGACTTATATTTCACCGTTGTATTTGGATTCTTTTTTCCCCGTTCCTTTTGAGGTGAAGTTGTGTTGTATTCTAAATTCAGTTGGTGGCTTAATAAGCACAAGATACTATATGAACTGTTCCGCCAAAACAAAAAAAGAAATACTATATCAACTGGGCACCAGCTGCCGGTGTGTTTTTTCTTATTGTGATTCCGTATCAGATCCTTCCACATTCTGGTCCTGTGTCAATTCCATACATAGATAATTGCCCTGTTTAGTTCTGATCATGCAACGTCATATGCCCATTTATTTTTGTCTAATTCAGTACAAGTTGAGCTTTGCAGATGCCAAGACCTTTTTATAAATCTGCTATAGAGCTAACATTCAGGCGTTTAGTCTCACCTTTAAATACAATGTAATGGGTTAATAATTGGACAGATGTTAATATCAATTTCATTCTTGAGCTATATTGACAAACTCCCCAAACATGCATGTATCCTCATCAGAGATTTGCCAGCGTCTTTTCAGCAGCAAAAACTGAATCAGCATAGCATCAAGGCTTTTTTCCTTTAACAAGCATCAAAACACTTGATGTTACACTGGACTACAATGTTCATGGCCCGCGTTAATGCCTGATCCACGGTGCACATCTCTTATTGTAAATCGGTGATGCATTTATAAACCTATATTATCTATATGTAACATTCACAAGTACGGAAGCCTGGCTAATGTCTACATGAGAAGAGAAGAAGAAAAGGATGGAATACAATATATATCACCAAAATTTAGTATGATGCTCTAATTAAGATGCTCTAACACGGAGGTACAACCGGTGAATTAATCATCATTTGCAAGCCAGTTCTTGACACGATCATTCTTTATCAGCTTCTGTGGAGCTCTGCACGGAGTCGGGAGAAGGGAGGGTTTCATCCGTTTGACAGGCCTTCATCGTCTTGTGAGGTATTCGGTATTCCTCGTCGCTAGCTCGCGAGTGAGACGAAGAGTAGTGGTCCGATTACAACGATTTTATGGATCCGATTAGCTCCTGGAAACTACTGCGTCGACACGTCTGACAGCTGCTCGATCGCCTGTGGCCGTCGTCCATCTCGCGGCGGGGTCCAGCAGCTGGTCTCGACACGGCAACCGGTGACCTGGGTCCTTCACTCTCTCGTCTTCACGCGGCTCCAGCCTCCGTCATACAAGTCTTCATTCCGGTGTCCCGGCCCTACACTTGTCACAGTTTTCTCAAGCTCTTGGAGCTAGCAAGCGCGTCCATCCATCCACACAGTAACAAGGTGTCTCGTGGCTGTCCAGGAGCTCGCCACGCCGTGGGCTTTTGACCTACGGTTGACGACTTGAGCCACCCGGCGTCATCGGCGGCAACACGGGCGCGGGCCGTGAACCGAGCGACTTGTCGCCGCTCCAGGCGATGCGAGGTTGGCCCACGTCTCTATCCGGGGTGGGTGCCCGTCCAGATTCCTTCCCGCCTGCCGTAGAATTTCCACGGTGATTGGTGTTGAATCGGCAGCAGCACTAGTGAGTGGTCGTCACGCGGTTCCTTCCGGGCTCCGGCATATCACCATCAGTGTCCTAGCCCTTCACTTTCCCTAACAATTTCCTCTTCTCCCCTGTGTGCCGGTCTCATCCATTCAGCTCGACCCAGCAGGGCTTCCAATTCCATCCACAAAAGTAGCAGCCACCATGGCGGAGCACCTTGCTTCCGTGCCAGAGGAGAGCGCCACCAGCTTCGCGGGTGACTACCCGCCGCGCAACACCTACCGCGACTGGATCCGGACAGTCCCCGTGTCCGGAGCGCCCATTGGATTGGGTCTCCCCAACTCACAAGGATCCAGCTACACAAGCTCGCGTGCCACCAATTCTTGCCCCTCCAGCAGCTCTGGTGTGTCCGCTGCCCAATTCTTACCGGACAATGATGAGCTTAGGAAGATCGCTCACCAAATGGTCAGAGACGGGTACATCCAGCGCATGGCCGAAGATCCGCGCAGTAGTATGGCTCTGGAGAATTGGTTCTACGAGCTTGACGTGGAATGGGTTGTCGGTATCCACTTGGACCGCTCCACCAATCGCCCAGAACCACCGCTCCAGTTACAAGACATGTCGGCGCCGTCGTTGCAAGACTTGGTACACAAGTGGATCCGAGCTCTCACCGTGATTGCTCTCAGCGTCACAGAGCTGTTCCAGGTCTCCTCTCCCCATGAGGAGCCCGCGGTCGCATGGTTTAACAAGTTTGGTGAATCGAGTATCTTCTTCTTCCCCAATCTCATCGTCGATGCTCTCAAGTCCGAGAATCTACGGGCCATACTAGACATGTATATTTGCATCAACAATGCATCCTACATGTTTACAACAGTCAAATCGAGCCAAGACTTTTGGAAGATCCATCGCCAAGTCTAGTGGAACATCTGCGAAACTTTGTCGAGTGAAGCGAGCAGGCTAAATGAGCCCATATGCAATGCAATGGAGAAGATGAAGACGGTCACAGAGGACGCTAGCGATTGGGCTGTCCACATCGAGCGAGGAGGCGACGAGATTCACAGGAACACACGGTTGATGGTGGAATGCATCATGTCCATGAGGGAAGCATGGGCATCGGCGGAGAACTCTGGACAAGGACACAACGTCGTGAGTCCTCTTCGTGACCTCGCAAATCGCACGACCGGTTATCTGAAGGATCTGCTTCTTAGGATGTCTGAGATGCACTCGAACCTAAGACGAGGTATATGTTCCTACTCAACAATTCCTACTTCGTATCACAGGTGATACCTGAGTTAAGATACCAGACCGGAGATGACCTACTTAAACTTACATCTGAATGTGAGAAGTACATGGATAGATATCTCGATGTTTCTTGGAGACCTGTGAGGCTGTGATGTCCAGGCTGGAGCTGGACCGCAAACCCAAATCAAAATTCTGTGGGCTGCTTCATCGATCGAAGTCGAACAACACCTCTTTGTAAAACTAGATGAAGCGTCTCAACCCTCCGAGGAGAGCCCGTGTGCTGTATATGTTGATCGTACGAGAGAATCCCTCTCGTGGGTTTACAGAGTCGGTTTAGGAGAAGACAGAAGAATAGATAGATAATTAAACCTAACCAAACTCTGTCTAAACTAGGAATAATACTTGGACTACAAGAGAGAGAGAGAGATGCGTGACATACTATGTCACGTTTACATGTTTAACACCCTCCCTTAATCACAACTGCGCAAGTTGAGATTATGCTTGAACTCTTCGAAGCTTCTAGTTGGCAATGCTTTTGTAAATCCATCTACAAGCTGGTCCTTGGAGGGAATGAATCTAATCTCTAACTGTTTATTTGCAACACTTTCTCTGACAAAGTGAAAGTCTATTTCAATGTGTTTAGTTCTGGCATGAAACACTGGGTTAGCAGACAAGTATATAGCACCGAGATTATCACACCAGAGACATGGAGGCTGATCTTGCACAACTCTGAGTTCTTTCAACATAGACTGTACCCAAATAACTTCAGCCGTTGCATTTGCTAACGCTTTATATTCTGCTTCAGTACTCGACCTGGAAACAGTTGCTTGTTTCTTTGCACACCATGAAACTAAGTTCGGTCCATAGAAAATAGCAAACCCACCAGTTGATCTTCTGTCATCAAAACAACCAGCCCAATCCGCATCGGAGAAGGCACTAATTCGAGTAGACAAAGATTTTTTGAAAGTCAAACCAAGACTTATTGTATTCTTCACATACCTAGAATACGCTTTGCGACTGTCCAATGTACAGTGGTGGGTGCATGCAAGAACTGACAGACTTTGTTTACTGCAAAGGATATGTCTGGTCGGGTAAGCGTCAAATACTGAAGAGTACCAACAATGCTTCTGTAACTAGTACTATCTTCCTGATTCAGGAGTTCTCCTTGAGTCAGAGTTAATGATTCTGAGCTAGACAAAGGTGTTGATGAAGGATTGCAATCTTTCATACCAACTCTGCTCAATAGATCATTTGCATATTTTTCCTGTGAGAGCTGAATGCCATCCATAGTTTTCTTAACTTCAATTCCTAAAAAGAAATGCAAATCTCCTAGATCTTTTAGAGCAAACTCTGAACTCAAATCTCTTAGTAATCCAGTTATCGCCTCATTAGATGAACTAGTAACAATAATATCATTAACATATATGAGAACAAAGATAGATGTCTTGAACTTATTGTAAATAAACAGAGAGGTGTCAGACTTTGATGGAACAAACCCAAGTTGTTTCAGCTCTGTACTGAGACGAGAGTACCATGCTCTGGGAGCTTGCTTCAATCCATACAAGGCCTTATCAAGTTTACAGACATGAAAAGGTGCATTTTTATCCTCAAACCAAGGAGGTTGTTTCATGTACACTTCCTCTTCCAGAACACCATGAAGAAACGCATTCTGCACATCTAGCTGTCTAAGACTCCATCCCCTGGAAATACAATGGATAACACAAGACGAATAGAAGCAGCTTTGACAACAGGACTGAAAGTATCCTCATAATCAATGCCATAGCGTTGCTTAAAACCCTTTGCCACTAGTCTTGCTTTATAACGATCAATGGTACCATCTGATTTTCTTTTAGTCCTATAGACCCATTTGCAATTAATCAGATTTTTACCTGCTTGTCGAGGAACCAAATGCCACGTCTTATTTTTCTGGAGAGCTGAAAATTCCTCTTCCATTGCCTGTTTCCAACGGGAATCACCAAAAGCCTCATGTACAGTACGAGGTTCACCTGATAAGCATGCTAGACCAAACTTAGCAATATTTTTGTAATTGATGCGGTTGGTTACTCCCCTCTGAAGGCGTGTACGCGGCGGTGTAGCTGCAGCAACAGGAGAGGATGGTGCAACAGACCCAAGAGGAGCCGCAGACAGGTGGAACTGCAGGGGATCCTGGCGCTGTTTGAGAAGGCACAGAAGATCCGGATGCATCGGGAGTTCCACATCCCGCGCCTCCCGCGCCAGAGGACGCACGCGCGGATGGGCTTCGGCCGACAGCCGGGTCGCACCTGACCGAGCTGTCGGGTTGGGCATGTGGCGCGGGCGAGGCCACTTGGCTCATGGGCCCTCCTGTCCGGTGCGGGGATGGGGCGATAGCCGGGTCGCGCCTGACCGAGCTGTCGGGTTGGGCATGTGGCGCGGGCGAGGTCACTTGGCTCATGGGCCCGCCTGTCCGGTGCGGGGATGGGGCGATCGCCCTGTCACGTTGCGGCGTGGAGATCGGGGAAAACATCCCTAGCGTAGCTGGTCCGCCTGGCCCGTCTGCCATCACGGATCCCGCGGCAGATCCGCCTGACCCTGCTGACATCGCGGATCCCGGGACGGATTCATCCAGGTGTGGTTCGGTTGGATGTGGACGCATAAAATAATGAGCTTTTTGCACCAATTTAACACTGTTTTCAGCACTGTTTTCTCCCCTGTTTTCTGCAACATCACACTCAGCCATTGGGTTAGAAGAATTAGACAAAGTTGAATCATTGCAGCTATTATCACCCTCACAAGAAATACTGGAAATATGTGAAGGAAGCAAAAGAATTTCTTTGCGAAGTAGGTTGCCAGCATTAGGATGAAGTTTTGCGAAGGGAAATTGGGTTTCATCAAAAACAACATCACGAGAGATGTAAACCCGACCACTTGAGACATCAAGACATTTAACTCCTTTATGTTTTGCACTGTAGCCAAGAAACACACACTGCGTAGAACGGAACATAAGTTTGCGTGGGTTGTAGGGACGAAGATTAGGCCAACAGGCACAACCAAAGACACGAAGTGATGTGTAGACAGGTTTGACATGCAAAAGGCGTTCAGTAGGAGTTTCATTGTTAATGACACGACTAGGCAAGATGTTGATAAGATGAACGACAGTAAGAAAGGCTTCATCCCAAAATTTGAGTGGCATAGATGCAGCTGCAAGCAAAGCTAGTCCTACTTCAACAATGTGTCTATGTTTTCGTTCCGCGGAACCATTCTGTTGATGAGTATGTGGACAAGAGACATGATGTTAAATTCCTATTTGTTGGAAAAACGAATTGAGTTTTTCGTATTCACCACCCCAATCAGATTGGACATCAAGAATTTTGCTATCAAACTGACGTTCAACAAGTGCTTGAAAATTGTGAAAGACTTGAAACACATCAGACCGTTTCTTAAGAAGATAAATCCAAGTATATTTGCTATAGTCATCAACAAAACTAACATAATTGGTGTGCCTCCCAACAGAGGAGGGAGCTGGACCCCACACGTCAGAAAAGATGAGTTGCAAAGGTTTAACAGAAACACTAGTGGAAACTGGATAAGGTAATTGATGACTTTTAGCTCTCTGACATGAATCACAAATAGTTTCTAAACTACGCTCACCGACAGCTGGGAGCTTATTTTTGCTAAGAACTTGATGAACAATAGAAAAAGCGGGGTGGCCTAAATGATGATGCCATCTATCCAAGGAAAGTTTGATGACACCAAGCACTTGTTTATTGAGTCTCCTAAACTTGGGAATCAACGGGTAGAGTCCATCCACGCATCTACCTCGATAAATTATTTTCTTCGTGACCTGATCCTTGATCAAAAAGAAGAAGGGGTGAAATTCTAGAAACACATGATTGTCAAGAGCAATGCGATGGACAGAAAGAAGACTTTTGGAAGTACTAGGAACATGGAGAACATTTGTGTGGGGTTTTAATAACTGAATAACCAACATGACTAATCTCCATACCTGCACCATCGGCGTTGTGGACTTGCTCATGGCCATGGTACCTCTCATGCATGGTGATCTTCTCGAGTTCACCAGTTATGTGATCAGTGGCACCCGTGTCGGCGTACCAGTTTGTATCAACTCCATAGGAAGTGTCGACAGCAGCTGCTACCTTCTTCTTCCTGGAGTTATCCTCTGCATAGCGCCACTTGCAATCTTTTGCAATATGGTATGGTTTTTTTGCAAATTTGACAAACACCATCATACCCGGAGGAGCCACCACCATAGTGACCACGGTTTTGGTGATTGTTGTTGTAGCCGCCATTGGAGTTGTTGTTGTAGCCGCCATTGGAGCCGCCACCATAGCCGGCGTTCTGGCCACGGTAGCCATTGCCTCCCTTTGAAGGATGACCACCACCATAGCCATAGCCACTGGATTGTCCGCCACTGTTGTGGCCACCGCCATAGCCACTGTTGGGGCCGCGGAAGCCATTGCTGCCTTGCCCAGGGTGGCCGC
The DNA here is from genome assembly GCF_002162155.2 of Triticum dicoccoides. Classification (NCBI taxonomy): domain Eukaryota; kingdom Viridiplantae; phylum Streptophyta; class Magnoliopsida; order Poales; family Poaceae; genus Triticum; species Triticum dicoccoides. The sequence goes on from NC_041382.1 coordinate 756,439,299, forward strand.
CGCTGCCCTGGCCAGGGTAGGCACCGCCGCCGCCACTGTTGTCCTTGCGTGGGCGTCCTTTGGAGAAACCGCCACCACCACCACGGCCGCGCCCGACCATGTTTGCAGAGGACTTGAAGCCCCCTGCGCCCGAGTTGTGGAAGAGCTCCACCCTTTGATCGAAGTTGCTCACCATAGAGAAGAGATCGTCGACGGTGGGTGGCTCGACGCGGACGTCCAGCGCCGAGATGGTAGGCTGATAGTCCATATCCAGGCCGACAGTGATGAAGGAGAGTAGTTGCCCGTCGGTGATGGGTTCTCCAACCATGGCGAGTTCGTCTGCAAGAGACCTCATATGACCGAAGTAGGCGCCAGCAGATTGATTACCTTTATGTGCGTTCGTCAGATTGAGACAAAGGTTGTTGATGCGGGACCTTGACGTAGAAGCAAACATGCTAGTCAAGGCTGTCCAGATCGCATGTGACCTCTCATGCGAAGCAACCTGAATCAACACCTCTTTGGAGAGGTTGTTGAGCAGGTAGGCGAGCACCTGCTGGTCCTCCCTTGCCCAGACCGTGTACTCGGGGTTGACGATGATTTGATCCTTGCCTGCAGAATCCTTGGTGGTGATTGTTTTGGGAGGTTCAGGAGAGGATTTGTCTAAGTAGCCATACATGCCCACAGCTCGGATCTGCGATAGCACTTGAGCACGCCATAGGATGAAATTTGTTCTGGTAAGTTTTTCTGAGACTTGAGAATTGAGGGAGAAACTTGATGCAGAGCTGGAGGACGCCATGGCAGAAGGTTGATGGAGGGGGCTAGACGTGATGGAAGGGAAGCGTCTCAACCCTCCAAGGAGAGCCCGCATGCTGTATATATTGATCGTATGAGAGAATCCCTCTCGTGGGTTTACAGAGTCGGTTTAGGAGAAGACAGAAGAAGAGATAGATAATTAAACCTAACCAAACTCTATCTAAACTAGGAATAATACTTGGACTACAAGAGAGAGAGAGATGCGTGACATACTATGTCACGTTTACATGTTTAACACTCTTCACTAGTTGAATTCGAGTCAGCGTTTTATGGAAACTATGAGACTCAGAAGTTCTGGAAGGTTTCTGATCCTCTTCTCCGACACGAGCTGCGGAGAACTATCATCAAGTTAGTCATTTTAGGTTACCGCAACTACCTGCAGCAGCATCCAGAGGTAGAGGAGCATGTTCATGGCAGAAGCAACAACCCTGAAGCTTTAGAAGAGATGTTGGGAGGGCTATTTGAGGGATGAAAACTACTTTACCTCTGGGGCTAGCTGGGCATCCGACAATGTCTCTGTGGTTGTATTTGGACTATTCTCTTCTTTTTTAATGTGGAACTGTATTCTGAAGTTGGTTGATTTGTAGCGTAATTAAGCGCCAAAGTGATACTTTATTAAGTTTTCAATATGTTTCTGTAATCATTCTCATATATAGACAATTGAAGTGTTTTCTGGCTCAATTGATCAAGAAACCAGAGTACGGTACAAGTTTAATTCACTCGGACACTCGGGAAATTAGGCGAAGTCCATCACCAACATGACTGAAACAAAGAAGATTGCACAAGCTAAGCATTGAAGAGCCTGAACTGGCACGGTTCAGCTTCTCCAGTCAAACCTCGCCAATTCTGCCTGCTGTCGGTCCAGGAGGATCGAATGGGGCTTTGGATCATGTTTTCCAGTTTTCCACTTCCTGGCGGGTGCAGTGGCTGAGTGAAAACACAAATCCTTTCAACACAACACAAACCAAGTTGGGAACAGGGATCCCTTTTGGGCACAGAGCCACCAACGGCAAAGGAAGGCCACCCTTGATTTGCCACCAACCACTCAATATGCAGTAAATGAACGAGACATACCCAACACAAAGTAAGCAAGATTTGGCTAGGTTATAACTGACGAAAACACCTAGCCAAGCTATAACCAGACAAGAGGCCAAATCCCACATCGGCCAAATTTCGTGTTTTGACCCTTTTTGTAAACAAAATCGGGATCTGACCCCAGTTCGGAAATTTTTTGGGATCTGACCCTTTTGCCTACCGCCAGAGGGCCTGGCGGTAGGGTTGCGTGTCCTACCGCCATACCCTATGGCGGTAGGCCCTTTGACGGCGACCAACGGCCGTTGGCAGGTGCTGACGTGGAAAAGGGCCTACCGCCATCCCCTACGGCGGTAGGTTACTGAAGCCTACCGCCACAGCCTCTGGCGGTAGGCTCCTGTGTTGTGGATAAGGTGGGGAGGGGCTGGTTTGTGGGCCCCACCACCACTCTTCTTCCCCACTCTTCTTCTTCCCGTGCTCAACTCCTCTTCCCCCTCTCTCCCCCTCACAAACCCCCCTAGATCCACTCCATTTGCTTGGGATTTCATCGGTGGATCCGGAGCATTTTCATCACCCAAGGTACCTCCCCCATTCCCCCTTCTTTTGATTGGTTGATATCTTTGTTTTGTGTTGATTTGGTCAATTTATTGCAAACCCTAGGTGTTGATGTTGTTGTGTGCATTTATGATGCATTTTATGATGCATTTATGGCTAGGGTTGTGGTTATGTTAGGGGTTGGTGTTAGGGTTAGGGTTAGGGATGTTGGGTGGTTATGTTGGTGGTTATGTTGGGGGTTAGGGTTATAGTGGTTATGTTAGGGGTTATGGTTAGGGTTAGTGGTTAATGGTTAGGTTAACTTTAGTATGATTAGTAGTTATGCAAAATTTCGTTTATTTGTCCATTTGTGTTGGTTGGATGACATATATGGATTGATTATATTGTTCCCATTTTCTTAGATGCATAAGCTCGTAAACGTTCATTATTTGGACAAGTCGACATTTATGCTTGGAAATGACGATGAAGGGGAAGAGGCTATGGTTTTTGACACAAGTCCAAGCTTTGATGATCTTGTAGTTCAAGTGAGAAGCGTCTTACATTGGAATGACCCAAATGCCGAGGTTAAGCTTATTGGGAGGTATGACATTGGATTGGGAGTAAAGTCCCGATTAAAGAGTATGCCCATCACCTCCCAATTGCATTGGAATGTGTACAAGGAAAAAGTAGATGCATCACAAGAAAAGTCTCTTGAGATCTTTGCCACAAAGGTTGATCCTCCTCCTCCTTTGCAAATTGATCTCAACCGCAGTGCATCCTCCCCCATGCATGATGACAGTGCCGAGGTGTATGTCCCCAATTCTTCTAGCCAACCACCATGTAGCCAATCCAATGAAGATCATATCAACGCTAGCGCCATAGTACTCCGTCATGATGCTATTCCTCATGTTGATGATGATGCTATTGTTGCTCTAGAGGAGGATGTTTACTTGGAGAATGAAGATATCCATTACAATCCAATTGGTAACTTGGATGCCATTGTGCGGCAACAAGACATGGACCGTACCCTCCCTTATAACCGTATGTGTGTGTATAACTCGGATGACGAGGGTCCGGAAAAAGAGTTGGATGAGGATGGGTTGACTGCGCAAGAAAACAAAATGTACAAGAAGGTGACCGGCAAGGAGAGAGGGCCGCCTTTGTTTAGAGATGTGAGTCTTGCGGACAATGCAGTCGTTGATGGTAGGATGAGATTATGGTTGTCCGAGCCAACGCCGTGCCCCAAATTCAGTGATCCTCGACCAGAAAATGAGGATGAGAATGCTCATTTGAAGAAAGGCATCAAGTTTGGTTCTTTGGTAGAGTTCAAGATATGGTTGTGTGACTATGCCATTAGGAACCATAGGCCGTTTGTGGTTGGTCATTCAAATCAAAAACTTCGGTACATGGTCAAATGTGACAAAGAAGGTTGCAAATGGATGGTCCGCGGTAGAAAAATCAAAGAAACCGGGCAATGGGTCTTGAAGAGTCATGTTGGCACTCACATGTGCGTACCCCCGGACAAGGCCGACCAAAGCAAAGGACACCGTCAACTCACGTCGGAGTATCTAGGATATAAATTGTTGCATCAAATGGCACATGATCCAACCGTGAAGGTCAAGTTTCTCATGTCTTCGATTGAGGAACAATTCGGACACCCGGTCAAGTACGGGAAGGCATGGATGGCGAAGGCAAACGCTATTACGATGTTGCATGGTGATTATGAGGCCGCATATAACATTCTCCCCAAGATGTTGGTAGCCATTGCTCATCGAAACCCGGGAATGCGCCATCGGGTGGAGTCAATTGACGGAGTGTTTCGTCGTGCCTTCTGGAGCTTTGGACAATGCATTGAGGCATTCACGTATTGTCGCCCGGTGTTGTCTATAGATGGTACATTCTTGACCGGCAAATACAAGGGCACATTGATGGTGGCGATGGCCCACTCTTCAAATGATAACATGTTGCCGGTGGCATTTGCCTTGGTGCCTTCGGAGCACGATGATAATTGGGAGTGGTTCATGGGGCATGTGAGAACCAAGGTAATAGGCAAGCGAGAGGTATGCATTATATCGGATCGCCATCATGGGATTCTCAAAGCAATAGACGTTGATATTCTCAGTCTTCCAAAGCTTCAACACCTTTGGTGCATGAGACACTTTGTTGCAAACTTTTACCGGGCATGCAAGAGCAAGGAGTTTTGCAAAGACCTTACCCTTGTTTGCGTTGCATTCAACACCGCCACATTCAAGACCCGATATGATAAACTCCTCGAGGCTTTGGAGAAGAACAAAGGGGGGAAAGAATTCTTGGTTAGGCACTTTCCCGAGAAGGAAAAGTGGTCACACGCTTACGATGAAGGAGGTATGCGATATGGGGACATGACAAGCAACATGGTGGAATGCTTCAACAATGTGTTGAAGGGTGTTCGTTCCTTGCCGGTGACCGCAATACTCAAGTACACTTTCATCAAGCTCAATGAGTACTTCCTAAAGCATTCTGCAAGCACGGCCAAGTGGATTGGGGAAAAGATGGACTATCCATTAAAGGTTCATGATTGGTTGTTGCATCAAGCGCGCAAGTCTGCCAAACAACAAGTGATCACATATAATGAAAAAAAATGATCTATCAAATCGATGAGCCGGATGGGACAACAAGGGACGGTAGGTCTTACGGTGGAGTTGCTTGTGAGGTGCGCCTAAAAAACCGTTGGTGCCAGTGTGAGAGGCCACACAAGTATCATTGGCCTTGCTCGCATTTGATGACCGCAGCACGGGTGAGAAACATGAACGTATCCGATGGCACAACGGTGCGGTTGCACGAGTTTACATTGGAACGAACAAGGTTGACGTGGGCGCCTCGGTTCAATCCTTTCCTTGATGCCTCACAGTGGCCTGAGTATGTTGGGCCAGACATTGTGCCAGATCCCGCACTCATGGTGCCTATGAGGGGAAGAAGAAGAAAGAAGAGATTCCGGAGTGACATGGATGATCTAGCTGGATACACCGAAATGAAGCAATTTGGTAGTGGTCATTTCATGGAGCCACCGGAAAACAACAATTGTGGAGAATGCAATGACACAGGACACAATGTTAGGACATGCAAGAAACGAAGAACCAACACGGGCACTAGTCAAACACGTGGACGGAGCAGTAGCCTTGGAGGGGGCCGTGGCCGTGGAGGAAGGGCTAGCATTGGAGGGGGGCCGCGGCCGTGGAGGAAGGGCTAGCCTTGGAGGGAGCCGTAGCCGTGGAGGAAGGACTAGCCTTGTAGGGGCCCGTGGCCATGTATCCGGTGGTTCTAGGACACGTCGGGTTGATAGGGGAAGGCCTATCGACGTGTTGCTCAATCCGGATGGTTGAAATAATGTGAATGGTACTACTTTTAATATGTTCATGCATGTGTTGATATATTTGCCCCTTTACATGTCAATGTGTTCATATTTAGACTTAACATCTTTATTTGTTATAGGGCATGGCTTCATCCGGTTCCATGACGAGGCCACCGTGTGCTCACCATGAAGACATGGCACACAAGTGGAAGGACGCATCTTTGGACAAGGTGAAGGAGAAGGATGTGAAGATTCTGCCATGTTGGTGTGGAGATGTTTGCAAGGTGAAGGAGTCCACCGACCGAAAGAAGTCATGGACCGAAAGAAGTCACCGCCTCCTCTATGCAAGTACTTCAGCTGGATAGATCATGAAGTGCCAAAAGATATCCAAAAGGACCAATTAGAAGATTGTTTTAGGTGCCAGCGGCTGTTCGAAGAAAGGTTTCAAAGAGGCTTGGAGGAAGAGCGTCGTCAGAAAGAGAGGATGGAGCGGAAGCAACGCGAGGAGGAGAGGGCACGCCAAGCGAAGCTTGCTCGTGAGGAGGAGATGGCAAGAAAGCTTGCAAGAGCTCGCAAGGCACAAGAGGAGGATGAGGCACATGACAGGAAGGGGAAATGGCCCCGTATGACTCAGTAAAGCCTTCGCTTCGGTGGACTCGTCATGTAACCGGATGAAGCCATGCCAAATTTATCATGAACTATGTACTACTAAGGCAAGAAGCCATGTGTCGTGAACTTGTCGTGAATGAATTTGCCATGTATTGAATTTGTCGTGAACTTTAATTTGTCAGCAATTTTTGTGATTTGTCAGCAATTCATGTGATGATTTTATTTATAAACTGTTGTGCCGAGAAGGAGAGGGGCAGAACAGAGGATTACTCTGTTTTTAAGCCTACCGCCATAGTCTACGGCGGTAGGTTGTTGTACCCTACCGCCAGACCCCCTGGCGGTAGGTGGTGGCAAAGTTTCTGTGACGAAAAGGCCACAGGCCCTGTCGGTAGGCTACTGTACCCTACCGCCAGAACGCGTGGCGGTAGGGGGTCCATATCTTCTGTGACAAGAAACGCCAGCGCCCTGGCGGTAGGGCTGACCTACCGCCACAGCCAACGGCGGTAAGGTCGACCCTACCGCCAGGGCGCTGGCGTTTTCCGTCACAGAAGATATGGACCCCCTACCGCCACGCGTTCTGGCGGTAGGGTCCAGCACCCTACCGCCAGGGCCTGTGGCGGTAGGGTTTGGTCCCTCCTTTTCTCCCCTGTTTTTCTCCATGTGTCGAATGTTTGTATAATATATCCAATTCAAATATTAGAGTGATCATCTCGCAAGCACATACATAACTCAACTCAACATAGTTCATTACATTCACGAATAACAAATGTTCAAACTTATTAAAACATGACCCAGTTCGGATGACATCGTTTGAAACTAATAACTCATGCTCAACGGCACATTTTCTAAACAGGTAACATATTTCTCATACTTATCAGACGTTCAATTTGATCGTCACGCGCTTGATTACGCTTCAATTGAAAGTCTGTGGATCCTGCCCAATGACCCAACACACCATTCGTTTCACGGAACCAAGCCCATGCAGCACGGCGAGCGGGATTCTTTGACACGCCCTGTTTGATTGCCCATCCTATGACCTGCCCGGGTTTCCTCAAGTCCATCTCACGGAATTCTTCTTTGCTTGCAGGGAACGCAATCTCAACTGCCAAAGCGTGTCTGCAAGCATATTCCCGGTCTTGCAGCTGATCAAGCATCCTCTCTTTCTCCTTCACAAGCTTTCGAAATGCTTTTTTCTCCTTAGCATCAGAAGGTTCCTCGATAAAGTGATACTTGCTGAAATCCTTCATGGCCGCATTTGCCTCATCACAACTCTTCAACCATGCTTCACATTCCTTCTTCAAGCAACGGTGTCGCTCCGCCATGATCTTCTCACACGCTATGTTCATAGTCATGGATCGACTGTCCATCCTACATGAATATACGGGTTTAAGATGACATAAACAAAAACATAAAATAAATTAAGTAGAGTACAACACTTGGTTACTTGATATGACATACAACACCAAGTTCTTAATGAGTTCAAATGTTAAGGGTACAAGTCATAGTAGTTTAAACGATGACCAAGCATAGGGTACATGTCATTACAGTCCAAATGACAAAGATTACATAGCCTCATGCAATTCTATGCGGCGTACGGTCCCGGGTTGCAACAAATAACATCATTTCTTTCTTTGACCCTTTGCCCAACGAGATGCCCGGTTCTCATCCGACGAGAATGGTTGGCGAACTAACCAATCAATGACCTGACCATGATTGCCCATGTCTATCTTAGCATATTCTGCCGTTGTCGCACACAATGTAATTTGCATTGCAAGATCACGCCTACAATTTTTTTCCGCCGTCTTGAGCTTCTTAATCAGCCTCTCCTTTTTTGTTATAAATTTTTCGGAACGGTCTTTATTGAAATAATTATATGAAAAGGCCCTACGCTCCGCATTCAACGCATCAATGGCTTCGATCCACAAGTTCATCTTTTCCTCAATCAATTCGCGTTCACGGTTCGCCGCCGCCTCAGCAGAAGTTTCAAAGAAATCGAACGGTGCCATCCTACAATTCGAAAAGTTGCTATTAAAGTAACTTAGCTTTAATTGCTTTCTTAAGCCTAACCTAATCCCCATTATGTACATTAAGTTTAGCACTAGATCTAGGCACACAAACTTTTCTACAAGCAATTCTAAGCACATCATACATAAGGAAATCACAAACATAAACCTAAATGGATCATAGTAATTGATTAGACCACACCAAAATGATGAGCTAGGGTTTGCAATCAAATGAGCAAATGCAAAGTAAACAAAGATATCAACCAATCAAAAGAAGGGGGAATGGGGGAGGTACCTTGGGTGATGAAAATGCTCCGGATCCACCGATGAAATCCCAAGCAAATGGAGTGGATCTAGGGGGGTTTGTGAGGGGGAGAGAGGGGGAAGACGAGCTGAGCACGGGGAAGAAGAAGAGTGGGGAAGAGGAGTGGTGGTGGGGCCCACAAACCAGCCCCTCCCCCCCTTATCCACAACACAGGACCCTACCGCCAGAGGGTATGGCGGTAGTCTTCAGTAACCTACCGCCGTACCTGATGGCGGTAGGCCCTTTTCCACGTCAGCGCCTGCCAACGGCCGTCAGTTGCCGTCAAAGGGCCTACCGCCGTAGCGTATGGTGGTAGGACACGCAACCCTACCGCCAGGACCTCTGGCGGTAGGCAAAAGGGTCAGATCCTGAAATTTTTCCGAACTGGGGTCAGATCCCGATTTTGTTTGCAAAAAGGGTCAAAACACGATATTTTGCCCACATCATCGTCCAGTGAGACTTCAGTTACTGCTACTTCGGGTGGCGTCATGTGACTCAGGCCCATGCTGTTGGTCATGTCCCCACCAGTTTCGGGAGTGTCTTCTTCGACGGACCAGATCATCATCATCGCCGTGACACCGCCAAACCCCACATCGACGTTCGTCGCTTAAGGCTGACGCCCCGTCACCTACGGGGTCTTCTCTGAGACACTCGGCGCCGGCAACAAAGACGAGACTTTACAGCAGGGGGAGCTATCGAATGGGCAGGGTGGGTCGCGGCCCACCTTGCGAATTTGGGATTTTAACACATAGGAGTAGCTTTTTTTTTTGAGGATTACCACGGTCTTTATTAATCAAGGACAATGGGTACAATTATTACATCCCAAGGCTTCAGGAGCCAAACATACCGACCGTGATCTAAAGACAGAGAACACTTAACGAGGTTATGCATATGTGTATTGAACTCTTTGCCTTCATGGACAAATTCCACAACCTGGAAGTCCCGCCGCCTGTGCTCAATGTCCTTCAGCACCGAACTATAGCTGCATCCGCTCCCTTCATTTATCGCCTAGATCACAACAGAAGCATTAGATGCAATCCGCAACTTTTGAATGTTGAGGTCTTTAGCTAGGGCCATAGCTTCGTAGCAAGCAAGAGCCTCAAGCATCGGAGGATCTGTTATATCATCATAAACACGAGCTGACGATCCTTGGTACACTCCATCTGCATTTTGACATACCACCGCTGCTGCTCCTTTGTTCTGTACTTTCGCCACTCCCCCATCGACATTTAGCTTCATGAAGTCAACCGGTGGTGCTATCCAGCGCTTGTTCAAGCCCGACGACTGTTTCCCCATCGGTTTGGCCTTCTCCTTATGATCAGTAATAAGCTATAGTTCACCCAACAGATTTGTAACAAAGCCTCTTAGAGTGACTGGGCTTTGATAGATCGATTCATGAAGTAGCTAATTAGGAGATGGGCAGAGTGAGAAAGTGAAGCCCAGTAACAACACACTCTGCGAACGCACTTCGGGAGCCTCGCAACGATCAGCGTCACTTTGCGCGCTCTCAGCCATTCGCCACGTGTCGCGCTATGGGTGCTCCCTCCGGATTTTGTTTTTTTTTTTATTTTTCCGCACGCGTTTTCGGCTATTTAAACAGTTTTTTCCGGGTTTTTTCGGCGTTTTGGTTTTTCATCGGTCTTCCTTAGCTTTTCGACAAAAAAAAATTCAATTTTTTTTTCACGAAAAAATGCGTTTTTCTTTTTTCCCTTTCGCGAGAGTCACGGTTTTGCTTTCGCGGGAATCACGGTCGTGCCTCTCGGAAACGAAAAAGACGCGTTTTCTGTTTTTTTTCCTTTTGCGAGAGTCACGGTTTTGCTTCCGCGAAAGACACGGTTGTGCTTTCGCGAGAGTCACGTTCGTGCCTCTCGGAAACGAAAAAAACGCGTTTTCTGTTTTTTTTCCTTTCGCGAGAGTCATGGTTTTGCTTCCGCGAGAGTCACAACTGTGCCTCTCGGAAACGAAAAAAACACGTTTTCTGTTTTTTTCCTTTAGTGAGAGTCACGGTTTTGCTTTCGCGAGGGCACGATTGTGCTTTCGCGAGAGTCACGGCTGTGCCTCTCGGAAACGAAAAAAACGCGTTTTTTTTCCTTTCGCGAGAGGCACGAGTGTGCTTCCGCGAGAGGCACGGTTGTGATTAGGTACGGGCGTGCCTCTTTCGTAAAGGGAAAAACCCGGGCTCCCGGTTCAGTTTTTTCGTTGTGTTTTTTTGCCGGTTTTTTTGTGAAAAAAAAGTTCGTCAAAACCTATCAACATGATATCTAGTTTTGATGATCTCTAGGCGAGGAATCCAACGGTGAAAGCGGTTTGAGATTTGGACGCATGGTTTAAGAGATAAAACATTTTGAATAAACGGATCTACGAAAAAAGGAAAAACTCCCAAGTTGCGACAAGTGGCGCACATGCAGCGCGCCACTTGTTGCAACCTGGGGAGTTCGAGTGATCTTTGCAACGAGTACTCCTCAACTAGTGATTTCGGCTAACCCACCCAGTGTCTGCCGAGTCGGCCGACCTGCGATTTTGATCCACCGACAGCCTCGCTGCCTGCCTTTGATATGGCAGGTCCCGCCTGGAAATCCTTATTCGCCACTCGCGGCGGCAAACCGTCGGGCTACCGCACAGGGGCAGCGATGCGAGCGACAAACATGGGACGGCCCACTTCGAGTTTTACACAGGTGCGACCAACCGGTTTTAGGAACCTTGTAGAAGGTTCTCTATACCTGGTTTTTTTTCTGGTTTCTTTTCTTTTCTGTTTTTTGGATTTATATTGTGTTTTATTTTTCGTTTTTCTCTTCCTTTTTTTTGTCTTTCATTTTTCCATTTTCGTTTTTCAGTTTCTTTTCCTTTTTTCCTGTTTATTTTTTCTTTTCTATCTTTCGTTCGTTTTTTTCTTTTTCTTTCCTTCTATTTTATTTTCTTTGTTTCTTTTTTCTTTTTTTCCTTTTTATACCATTTTCGCTTTTCTTTTCGAACATATCTCCAGAATTTTAAAAAAAAATTCATATTTTTTAAATTTTGTTCGT
>NC_041382.1:756451316-756463442 GCF_002162155.2 Triticum dicoccoides
TTCGTTTTTCTCTTCCTTTTTTTTGTCTTTCATTTTTCCATTTTCGTTTTTCAGTTTCTTTTCCTTTTTTCCTGTTTATTTTTTCTTTTCTATCTTTCGTTCGTTTTTTTCTTTTTCTTTCCTTCTATTTTATTTTTTTTGTTTCTTTTTTCTTTTTTTCCTTTTTATACCATTTTCGCTTTTCTTTTCGAACATATCTCCAGAATTTTAAAAAAAAATTCATATTTTTTAAATTTTGTTCGTTTTTTCCAAAATGTTCCAATTTTGAAATTTTGTTCAGAAATTCCAAAAAAGTAGAATTCTAATATTTATATTTTACATTTTTTTTGAAAATTTAAAAAAGTGCAGAATTTCAAATTTTAAAAATATTTGCATTTTACTTTTTGTTCACAGATTCAGAAAATGTTTGTGAGTTTCAAAAGATGTTCCCACATCAAAATTTGTTCATAAATTCAAATAGTGTTCTGTTCGTGTTTTCAAAATTTTGTTCGCAAAATAACAAATTGTTTCGAGGATCTCAAGAAATGGTCTCCTTTGAATTTTTGTGCACAAATTTGAAAAATGTTCGGAAATTTCACTTTTGAAATATTTTCAAGAACAAAATGGCATGTTTTCATGAATTCAGAAACATTTTAGGTAATATCAAAAGGTTCGCATTTTGATAAATTTGTAATTGGTTTCTAAAAAATTGCTCTGTTAATTTTTGTTCTTGTTTTGTCAAAAAATGTTCGCATTTTCAAAATTTTGTTCGTCATTTTTAAAAATGTTCTCCCTTCGAAATTTATTCCTTTTTTCAAAAAATGCTTGGGTTTCACAAAACATTTGACTTTTTATAAATTTGTTCAGAAGATAGAAAATTTTCGTGTTTAATTTTTTTTACTTTTTCTGAAAAGAACATCATGTTTGTGGCTAGCGACACGGGGCTGCCATTTTAAATTTGTTCGTATACACGGGGCTACCATTTTAGAGACCTAATCAAAGTAATGATGGTGGAGTTGTGTTACCAGTTTGCCGCTGTCGTTTACTTCTGTTAGTGTCGCGTTGCCAATTTGTTAGTAGAACCTGCCTCTCGCAGTGGCTAGCAACGTGCGCATCCCACTTCGCGGCCGCGTGTTCGAATCGCACCGATCGCACCCTCCTTTTCTTCTTTTTTTCACGTCGCTAACGCCTGCCACCCCGTGCACTAGGAATGGGCCGGCCCAGGTGAGTCACCCTATGCGAAACGCCACCTCTTTACCGCACCGGCGGCGCATAGGAGGTCCCGTCCCGCATGGCCACCCGTAGCAATCGACGGACCACCACTTTGACGCTTGTGTCTTGCCCGCCTCACCCGCCGCCCAGCCGGCAGCTGTCCGCCCACGATTCAACAGCGCACCCAGCCGCCTCTACTAGCCGAAGCCACCTAGTAGGCCATCGCCTTCTTCCCGAGAGAGGTACCCAACCAACTAAGAAGTGAATAACACGAAACTACCACTTTTCACATTGGGGTTTTAAAAACTACCTGATTGTTGTTTGTCATTGGTACCTACCAAAAATGTGGTCGGCTGTTTAAAAAACCCAAATGGCCGGGTGTTTTACAATTGATTACGATTATGACAGTTGGGGCCCGCGCTTAAGAGCGCTGTTTGTTTCACCGTTAGTTGATGTGGCAAAAGCAATCAGGTCCCTGCCAAGAAAATAAAAAAGTAATCAGGCTGTAGCTCGCGCACTCGTGCAGTGACCTCGTCGGACAACAGGGAGCACAGGGTCCCCGAAGTGCTACCTCCGACCACTCCCTCGCTCTCAGTCATGCTGCAGGGCAAGTGATAGGCTCCCTCCGGCCCCATCCCGTGCCCGGCCATGCTCCAGGCGAGCCGCAACTACAAGCCACTGGAGCAGCAACCGCCTCCCTCCGCGCTTGGGCCACCATGCCTAGGAACTCAGGTTGACGTGCCCAGGAGCTTGTGCCTCTGCGTTCCTCGAGGCGACATGGTCCTGCAAGTAGCCAGGAAGCACATGCAGCCACCGTGAGCTCCCCGATGCGTGGTCTCTCTCTTCCCTGTTCCTCACATCGGCTCGAGGTGGGTGGAGCAGTGATACGTCTCCGTCGTATCTACTTTTCAAAACACTTTTGCCCTTGTTTTGGACTCTAACTTGCATGATTTGAAAGGAACTAACCCGGACTGACGCTATTTCAGCAGAATTGCCATGGTGTTATTCTTGTGCAGAAACAAAAGTTCTTGGAATGACATGAAAATCAACGATTATTTTGGAATATATAAAAATACTGGTGAAAGAATCAAGGTCAAGGGCCCACACCCTGTCCACGAGGGTGGAGGCGCGCCTGCCCCCCTGGGCGCGCCCCCTGCCTCGTGGGCCCCCTGGAGCTCCACCGACCTCAACTCCAACTCTATATATTCACGTTCGGGGAGAAAAAAATTGGAGAGAAGGTTTCATCGTGTTTTACGATACGGAGCGGCCGCCAAGCCCTAAGGTCTCTCGGGAGGGCTGATCTGGAGTCCGTTCAGGGCTCCAGAGAGGGGAATCCATCGCCATCGTCATCATCAACCATCCTCCATCACCAATTTCATGATGCTCACCGCCGTGCGTGAGTAATTTCATCGTAGGCTTGCGGGACAGTGATTGGTTGGATGAGATTTATCATGTAATCGAGTTAGTTTTGTTAGGGTTTGATCCCTAGTATCCACTATGTTCTGAGATTGATGTCGTTATGACTTTGCTATGCTTAATGCTTGTCACTAGGGCCCGAGTGCCATGATTTCAGATCATGAATATATGCGAATTCTTGATCCTATCTTGCAAGTCTATAGTCACCTACTATGTGTTATGATCCGGCAACCCCGAAGTGACAATAATCGGGACCACTCCCGGTGATGACCATAGTTTGAGGAGTTCATGTATTCACTATGTGTTAATGCTTTGGTCCGGTACTCTATTAAAAGGAGGCCTTAATATTCTTTAGTTTCCAATAGGACCCCGCTGCCACGGGAGGGTAGGACAAAAGATGTCATGCAAGTTCTTTTCCATAAGCACGTATGACTATATTCGGAATACATGCCTACATTACATTGATGAATTGGAGTTAGTTCTGTGTCACCCTATGTTATAACTGTTGCATGAATAATCACATCCGGCATAATTTTCCATCACCGACCCAATGCCTACGAGCTTTTCACATATTGTGCTTCGCTTAGTTACTTTTCCGTTGCCACTGTTACAATCACTACAATACTATCACTGTTGCTTTTGCCACCGTTACCTTCACTTCCATACTACTTTGCTACTAAATACTTCACTACAGATACTAAGTTATCCAGGTGTGGTTGAATTGACAACTCAACTGCTAATACTTGAGAATATTCTTTGTCTCTACTTGTGTCAAATCAATAAATTTGGGTTGAATACTCTACCCTCGAAAACTGTTGCGATCCCCTATACTTGTGGGTTATCAATACTATTTTCTGGCGCTGTTGCCGGGGAGCATAGCTCGATTCTGAGTCACTTGGGATTTATATCTGCTGATCACTATGAAGAACTTGAAAGACGAGAAAACCAAGATTTATCCCTCAACTACGAGGGGAGGTAAGGAACTGCCATCTAGCTCTGCACTACCATCTAGCATTCCCAACTACTAGAGATTTTTCTTAAGAAATTATTAGCTAAGCTAAAAGAAAAATCTTTGAATGCTAGAATGAAATATGATCCTGCTTATGCTACTTCACCTATCTTTGTTACTGATAAGGATTATGAATTCTCTCTTGATCCTGATATAATTACTTTGGTTGAATCTGATCCTTTTTATGGCTATGAATCTGAAACTGTTGTGGCACATCTTACTAAATTAAATGATATAGCCACCCTGTTCACTAATGATGAGAAAACTCGCTACAATTATATCCTTAAATTATTTCCGTTCTCAATAAAGTGTGATGCTAAGATATGATTTAATTCTCTTGATCCTGGTGTGTGTGCAGTCCCCAGGATATGATTTATTACTTCTCTGCTAAATATTTCCCTGCTCATAAGAAACAAGCTGCTTTAAGGGAAACATATAATTTTGTGCAAATTGAAGAAGAGAGTCTCCCACAAGCTTGGGGGAGGCTTCTCCAATTACTTAATGCTTTGCCTGATCATCCCCTCAAGAAAAATGAAATACTTGATATCTTTTATAATGGACTAACCGATGCTTCCAGAGACCACCTGGATAGTTGTGCTGGTTGTGTTTTCAAGGAAAGAACAGCTGATGAAGCTGAAGTTCTATTGAATAATATGTTGACCAATGAAAATAATTGGACACTTCCTAAACCAAGTCCTAAGCCAACTCCGAAGAAAAGGGGTATTCTATTTCTCAGTCCTGAAGATATAAAAGAGGCGAAGAAATCTATGAAAGAAAAAGGTATAAAAGCTGAAGATGTTAAGAATTTACCTCTTGTTGAAGAAATACATGGTCTTTGTTTACCGCCTGTTGAAGAAACACATGGTCTTGATAACCCGACACAGGTAGTAAAGGTAAATTCTCTTTATAGATATGATAAAGCTGAAATCCCTCCTACTAAGTTTGCTAGCCAATGTTTGGATGATTTTGATAACTTTATGGTTAAGCAAGAAAACTTCAATCCTTATTTTGGCAGAGAATTAAAACGCAATGCTTATATGATTGAACACTTGAGTGATTATATGTCTATAGATAAAGGTGAACTTAAACTCATTAATAAACATGCTTCTATGGTTACCGCTCAAGTAGAACAAGTACTTAAAGCTCAGAATGATTTGCTCAATGAATTGAAAAATAAGAAGAATGATAATGTTGTTAGAGTTATGACTAGAGGAGGTAAAATGACTCAGGAACCTTTGTATCCTGAAGGTCACCCTAAGAGAACTGAGCAGGATTCTCAAAGAAATAATGTTGATGCACCTAGTCCTTCTAAAAGGAAGAAAAAGAAAAATGATAGGACTTTGCATGCTTCTAGTGAACCTGTTGTTGACACACCTGAGAATCCCAATGATATTTCTATCTCTGATGCTGAAACACAATCTGGAAATGAACATGAACGTAGTGATAATGTTAATGATGATGTTCACGTAGATGCTCAACCTAGTAATAACAATGATGTAGAAATTGAACCTGTTGTTGATCTTGATAACCCACAATCAAAGAATCAACATTATGATAAGAGAGACTTTGTTGCTAGGAAGCACGGTAAGGAAAGAGAACCATGGGTTCAGAATCCCATGCCTTTTCCTCCAAAACCATCCAAGAAAAAGGATGATGAGGATTTTGAGCGCTTTGCTGAAATGATTAGACCTATCTTTTTGCGTATGCGTTTAACTGATATGCTCAAAATGAATCCTTATGCTAAGTATATGAAAGATATTGTTACTAACAAGAGAAAGATATCGGAAGCTAAAATTTCCACCATGCTTGCTAATTATACTTTTAAGGGTGGAAGACCAAAGAAACTTGGAGATCCAGGGGTACCAACTATACCATGCTCCATTAAAAGAAACTATGTTAGAACTGCTTTATGTGATCTTGGAGCTGGGTTAGTATTATGCCTCTCTCTTTATATCGTAGACTTGATTTGAATAAGTTGACACCTACTGAAATATCGTTACAAATGGCCGATAAATCAACGGCTATACATGTCGGTATTTGTGAGGATGTGCCTGTTGTGGTTGCAAACGTTACTATTTTAACGAACTTTGCTATTCTTGATATTCCCGAGGACGATAGTATGTCTATTATTCTTGGAAGACCCTTTTTGAATACTGCAGGGGCTGTTATTGATTGCAACAAAGGCAATGTCACTTTTCATGTTAATGGCAATGAGCATACGGTACACTTTCCGAGGAAACAACCTCAAGTTCATAGTATAAATTCTATTGAAAAAATTCCATCGATTATTTTTGGAGGTTTCGAATTTCCTCTTCCTACTGTCAAGAAGAAATATGATATTCTTATTATTGGGGACGTGCATATCCCCGTTGAGGTAACCTAGTGCCATTCGAAATTTCTCCGGTTCCATGTTATTCAGAATGAGTTTGTTAACAAGACTTGATCAACCTTGTTAATGGATTCCTTTTGATGAGCATGAGATGGATGAAGTTAGAAAGCACAACCTTCTGTACCCGTCTTTTACTTTTTGTAAATTAGATTAAATAAAGCAAAATTAGTATTTTCTGTCTGTTTTCTGAATTATCCGTGCAATAAAAAATACCCCGAAAATAAAAATTTCTCCAAATGCCCCGAAATTGAAATATGATTTTTTCTCGAATATTTGAGAATATCTGGCACTGAGAACACAACAGGGGGAGCAAGCACCTGGCCACGAGGGTCCAGGGCGCGCCCCCTGCCTTGTGGGCCCATGGTGACTCCCCTCCACTTACTCCAGCCACCACACACTCCTTGTTCCTCCCAAAAAAAATCACAAACCAGCTCAAGCACGAGTTCTAGCTCATTTTGCTGCGATTTTCGATCTCCTAGCTCAAAGCTCCACTCACAAAACTGCTTTGGGGGATTGTTCTTCGGTATGTGACTCCTCCAATGGTCCAATTAGTTTTTGTTCTAGTGCTTTATTCATTGCAAATTTTCCTGCTTAGGTGACCCTGTTCTTGAGCTTGCATGTCAAATTTATGTGGTCAAAAGTAGTTCTAATGCATGATATGGCCTCTAGGCACTTGTAGAAGTAGTTGCTATCAATTTTGTTGAGTATGGTTCACTTTTATTTTGAGTTACTAAAATTTTCAGAATTTTTCAGAGGAAGAAATATGTTTAGGAAAATGTACCAAGGTGGTCCTTCAAGGAAGCAAGGACCCAGGCTCGCAATATGCGATGCGGATGATGAACCACTGCGGGAAGCTCAAGTGCTAGCTTGTGAATGGCCGTCAGAGGACTTTATGGTTCGAGCAGGAATCAAGGAGGAATTTGACGCATATGTGTGTAACGCTAATATTGAGAGCTTCGAGGCAGATAAGAGTCATCAGTACCACTATCTCACCGTTTTCTTTGTGAGAAGGTTTGAATTTTCATCATCACGCAATTTTCAAACTGTCTTGTTTGATCTTTATGAAAATTCTTATACTATGTACTTAGAGGATTTTAATACTGCTTGCAAACTTCCACAATGGGGTAGCACTAGTGAGCCTCGCAAATCTAAGTTCAGAGATTTTCTTGCTAGTATAACTGTGGGGGAGTCTAGAGATATAACACAAGCTAACATAGGGAGCATTCATTTTCCTGCTATACATTATTTTGCTCTCTTCATAGGTAGGTGCATAAATGGTAAGGATGAAGCATGTCACATGTGTGTCCCTGACCTCAGTGTTCTCAGGAGTGCTGTATTAGGAGATAAACATTATAATTTGGGAGCCATTGTTGCACGCAGGTTACATAATAATAGAATTAATGGAGATTTCTTTGGTGGAATTTATGCAACCCGTTTAGCTAATTTTCTTGATATACCCATACGTGAGTATGATATTGAGTTGCCTCCTGTTTATTTAGATTATGAGGCCATGGTTCATCATCAGTTTGTTGAGAGGAACGATCAGTTCCTCCAGTACCGACTAATCTTTGACAGACGACGCACCCATCATGTCACTCTCCCTGCTCCTACTTTCTTTGACTTTCAGACAAAAGGAAGACATGTTATACCAGGGAGGAGGCAAACGAGTACGAGAGGAGGACTGAGACAGCTCACCTTCAAGCTGCAGCCCACGATGCAATAGCCGCTGCATCTCAGTACGACCCCAACTACAACTTTGGATAACCGCCAGGCCAGCCGTGGCAATAGTCCAACTTAGCCAAAAGCCTAAGCTTGGCGGAGTACATATTTCCCACCGATATTACATTTATGTTCACACACTCATGCTAGTTGTCGGTGCTCATACTTTTTCACTGTAATATCCATGCTAGTTTATTTTCCTTTTTATGCTTTCTTCTTGTGTGTTTGAATAACCTTAAGAAAAACAAAAAATTATTAGTAGTAGCTTTTAGATAGTTTACTTTCTTGCTTGTAGTAGTAGTAACTAAAAGAAAACCCAAAAAGATTTATCGTTCTTCTTTTGCTTGTTGGGAGCTTTCCCGTATAAATAGTTTTATTTCTTTTCTTTTCTTTGGGGTGTCGGTGTCAAATCCGGCATTGATGCTTTCATTGAGAGCCTGCTGGCGGTCGCCACGGGCCGATGGGAATTCGGATCGTCTCCGGCGTGATCTACGCATCGGAGCCGAGCTTTATGGTCGATGTCGGCATCTTTTGTCGCCGGCTCGACTGGCCACCTTGGCTTAACCAAGGGCTGTGCCCTACCTCCGATCATCATGTTCGGATGAGGGACTTCGTCAACATCAACTCCGATCTCTATCATGATCATGGAAGAATCATCCATGAAGCTCGGGGGCTCAATGTCAACATTGCCCTCGGGCGACCGTGCTATTTTTTCCGAACAGCAAACTTGTATCCGCTGCCACCACCTCCTCGACCATCTCTTTGACGATTCCTTCGGTGGAATTGTGCAGAATTAAGTGTAACAACCATGCCAAATTTCGTCGAGTTCCGATGGAGGAATCTCTGGCAATCTACGATATACCAGAGCCCTGTCAAATCTGGACGGGAATCTGGACGAGTTTAGGGCGTGGTCTCCAGAGCCCAACTCGGAGGTCCTTTGGAAAATCCAACCGTTCATCTACCGTGGAATTCCCATATCTACCACCCCTCCTAAATTCAGCTCGATCCGACGATTCAAACTCTGGGAACCTTCCGATGAGTGGACCAATTTTTGGATCTGTTTTCTGCGCGAACACGAATCCGGCTCGAGTTCATGTTTCTTCATGAACCGAATATTGCACAACCCTTTTGAAGGAATTTATTTTCTAGGGTATTGTGCGTTGTTTTTAAACACGTAGCCATAAAATTTTAAGCCTCCTCCGAGGTAATCTTCACCATCACGCTGGTGTCAAACCAGTCTGGCAATATTGCTCCATGGCTGCCGACCTGTGTTAGACACGTCGCTGCTTTGTTGAGCCGAGCTCAACTTCTTCGATCATCATCTCGGCAAGCTGAATAAGAGTTCGGCATCACAAAGGATAAATCATCACCAACATCGCCGCCTCACGGATTACACGGAGCGAGCACACAGGCATGGTCACTTCATCAAGCCAGCATTGACCGCGTCACAAGTCACGACCTGCATCAGCATGGCTGCACTGTTGCTTCTTCAAGCCGATGTCCATCACGCCGACCTGCTTCAACACGTCGGCTGACATGGCAGCTGCAACGTATCCTCAACGACCTGCTCCATCACCTCGGCTAGACTGGGGACTTGGCTATTTCTTCATCAACATACTCCGGTGACTTCGGCGTCACCAGCCGACCAACTTCGTCACGTTAGCTGGACCGAGGGCTTTGTCTCGGCAAACCAACCTTTGCCAGCATCGCCATGCCGTCACTTTACCGCCCATCAGGCAATGGGTGTGCAGATCGTGTCCCAATTTTGGGAGTCACCTTTCTTCAGATTGCTACAACAAATAAACCAGGTGCTATTTATCCTAGTAAATTTTGCTTGTTTGGGTTTATTTTTCCCAAGGAATTATTACTCTGGTTTGTTCCATCATCTGTACGCAGGTCTATCAAATGGTGGCCGCATTAACGACGGTCACATGATGGTTCGGTAATGGACTTCGACTACGTCACGTGATCTCTTCGGCAAGCTGATGCCGTCGTCCCAATCGGCGTAAATCGGCTCGCGTGATCACCTTGTTGGTCGTGTTGCCATACCGACGTGTTCAGTTGTCTCGGGGACTTCGGCATCGTTGAGAGAGCTCTACCTCATCGAGTGTTCGGCACACATGCCATATGTCTTATAAAGGATCCGGATCGGGCAACGCTCTCACCTCTGCGTACCAACGTACCACGTCACCTCGGCTGGACCGAGGTCTTCGTCATCACTTCATTAACCCACGCCGGGGACTTCCGCATCACACTGCGGGCCTGCATTGTCCATGCTATGTCGCCACTTCGGAGTGCCGAGCTCTTCGCTCCGCCACCTCGGGACCGGCTTGGGGGCTGGGACCTTGTCCCATCGTACGCTCGGGCCGTGCATCGACACCGAGCACATTAACCAGCTAAGTCGCTTTTATGCTCAGAGTTTTCAATTTTAAATTTTGTCCAGTTCGACCAAGCATTATACATTTTTTGGCAAAAAGTTGTTTGTGAAAACTTCCTTGTCAAAACTTTGTTTGTGACACACAAATTCAAATACCCCGTTTGCTTGGGGGCTTCCTTTATGAAGCCTTTCCTCTTGCATATGATTATACTTGTATGGCTTCATTCCTTGTTCGTGTATTACGCCACAATATGCACCATGTTGACTTAAGTGTTCCGCAAGCTGGGTTGCCTTGCTCATGTGTTTACCCCTACGTTCCCGATTGTTCGGCTAGGGAGTAAAGGGAGCACCTCTGCGATTGTCATGATCGGGTCATCCGAGCTCGGACCTCAGACTGGGTGAAGCCAAAAGGTAGCGCTCTTATTCTTTTCAATTATGGTCGGCAACAACGGAACTCATGAGTACAAAAAATCTATTGCACAAGTCTCATAGTAAGAATGAGCAACCGAAGAAAGGTATCGGTGGAGGTACTATTTTCTTCGAAGATGCTTCTTACACTTCGTTAGTAATATAGCATAAGTTCCCTGAGCGCGCTTTGTCTGTTACAGCCTTATGGCCTAATTGCCTAGTTATCGGAAACACCATCGATATTCTCGACAGGTGGAGTACATAACACTTTTTGGTCCTTGACCGAAGAGGGAGAAGCCGACGGTCGGTTAAGACACATTTAAAGTTCGGGTGAACACATATATGATATAAGTACTTCCGTACATACAATCATTATACATAAAATTCTTTTGCCCAAGTCACTCGGGGGCTCTTAAGTTAGTATGAGCCATTTTATAATAAATGTTTTCTTCTTGAAGAGGAAAGGGTGATGCAGCAGAGTAGAGTAAGTATTTCCCTCAGTTTTTGAGAACCAAGGTATCAATCCAGTAGGAGGCTACATGCAAGTCCCTCGTACCTACACAAAACAAATAGCTCCATGCAACTAACGCGATTAGGGGTTGTCAAACCCTTCACGGTCACTTACGAGAGTGAGATCTGATAGAGATGATAGTTAATATTTTTGGTATTTTTGGTATAAAGATGCAAAGTAAAATAAAAGGGCAAAGTAAAAAGCAAAGCAATAATAAAGTGATGGAAGATTGATATGATGAGAATAGACCCGGGGGCCATAGATTTCACTAGTGGCTTCTCTCAAGAGCATAAGTATTCTACGGTGGGTGAACAAATTACTGTTGAGCAATTGACAGAATTGAGCATAGTTATGAGAATATCTAGGTATGATCATATATATAGACATCACGTCCGAGACAAGTAGACCGACTCCTGCCTGCATCTACTACTATTAATCCACTCATCGACCGCTATCCAGCATGCATCTAGAGTATTAAGTTCAAGAAAACAGAGTAACGCCTTAAGCAAGATGACATGATGTAGAGGGATAAATTCATGCAATATGATAAAACCCCATCTTGTTATCCTCGATGGCAACAATACAATACGTGCCTTGCTGCCCCTACTGTCACTGGGAAAGGACACCGCAAGATTGAACCCAAAGCTAAGCACTTCTCCCATTGCAAGAAGAACCAATCTACACTACTAGGGAAAACCTTATACACAGAATGTTACCAGTAGCGCTTGTTAAAATGAGGCGCTACTGCTACTTAGCAGTAGCACGTCTGGTAGAACGGCGCTACTGCTATCCGCTTAGCAGTAGCGCGGCAGGAAAAGAACGCGCTACTACTATAATTGCCACACCGTTCCCGACGTGCTAGGTATAGTAGTAGCGCCCTTCTACGAATAGCGCTACTACTACGGATTTTAGCAGCAGCGCGTTTTGCCTCCCCTCGCTACTATTAAAGCTATTTTCACCTAACCCCCCGCGCGGCCTGATTCCCTCTCCTTTGCTTCCTCCCCCAATTCTCCTCTACTATTCCTCATCGCCTACGCCTCGCCGCCGTCTCCCCCGACCCCGCCTCGCCGCCGTCTCCCTCGACCCTGCCTCGCCTCCGCCTCGCC
>NC_041382.1:756463552-756486423 GCF_002162155.2 Triticum dicoccoides
CTCCCCCGACCCCGCCTCGCCACGCCTTGGTGCCGCCGTCTCCCCCGACCCCATCTCTCTCCCCGCCCTCTGTAAGCACTCTCCCCTTCCGATCCCTCTTCTCTGCTTAGTATGAACCCTAGCTATTTAGTGCTAGTTAGTATGAACCCTAGGCTATTTTTAGTGCTAGTTAGTTAATTACTTATATGGTAATTAGGGCAGTAGTTCCTAGGTACTAATTAGTTAGTAAGAACTAGGTAATAATTAGGTATTAGTTTATTTTTATTTATAGTAAGTTTATTTTTAGTAAGAACTAATTGAATTAATAGAACTCGTTAGTAAGAACTTGTTGCTATTTTTTTTAGTTAAAGTAATTTTTCTCGCATCGACGTGGACGATGCCTATCCCGCATCCTCATCGTCGAGTCGGCGGAGGATGACACCTGCTTGATCAGATGGGCCATGTCCGGGACTGGGCTCCGCCGGGGTGGTACTGGGAGGCGCTACCTACCGGGGGGCGCAGGTTGGTGAGGAGCCAGCCTGTCGTTGACCCGAACCTTCTTTGGTGGCGGTCGCGTGGGCCAGTGACGGTCCAGAGGCTCGAGGACTCCGTGGAGGTGGTGCGTCACCGTGTCAGTGAGGAGGACGCGCACATCCGTCGCTACTTGTTTGCGTTGGAGCACAGGTTCTCTAATACCTGGCAGGTTCTCCAGGGATCTCACTAGAGCTATGATCCAGTGATGGTTCCTTCTCTGTGGGTGTCCACCGCCCGCGCCAATACCCGTCATGTGCTAGGGTTTTAGTTGTACTAGTGATGTTATATGTATGACACTATTCGGGATGTATTAGTGATAATATTCGACGATGTACGGACGCATGAGATGATTTACTTTTGCTTATTGAATGCATGCTAATTTGAGTCCTATAAGATATTTTGAAATGTATATCTTGTGTTGCTCAATATCCAAGTGGCCGGTCATGTTTGCAGGTTACACCTCTGAGTGGCCTATGTTTTGCCAGAGTGTTGATTCATTTCCGTTCTGGCAAATTTCAGGCGCTCGATATGTCCTATTTTAGCCAAGGTCATGCCGGATTTTTCCGTGAATTTTGGCATGACTTTTGCCAGAATATGTAGGAAATATCGAGTGCCCCGGATTTGTGTGTTGAGTATCCTAGTAGTTGTCTTCGATCGATTTTCAATTAATGTTTTAACTATGAACATAGGAAATGTCTGACGACGAAAAGGATTTCGGTATTTGCAAATACTGCGAAGACGAGCGCGGCCTGTGCGACGGAATCTTCCTAGATGATGATAGGCGCTTCAGCATCAAGCTGGATGAGAACTTCGAAGTCGATACAGTAAGTCACAACCACAAGTCTTTTTTCGTAATTAAGCATGACATCTGCTTCATTTGCTTCAACTTATATTTTTTCTATTATTCTACTAGCGTATCCCCTGCCATGCAAGAGTTTTTGTATTGGATAAGATAGGTTTCAGTCATACTATGGAGGTAAAGAAGGTTTACTTGAAGACCGAGCATGGTTATATTTTCCATGCAAAATTATACAATTCAGACGACTACACCTATTTTGGATGCAAAACATGGCGAGCACTATGCAAGACTTATGCATTTGAGCCTGATATGGTTATCACCTTTGATATTCGTCCGGAAGATGATATTGAAGGTAATACTGACATCTGGGTCGATGTGCAGATGCCTCCAGTTACACCATTATGTAAGTTTCTCAACCATATTTATGTCTTTGATATTGTTTATTCAAAAATAGTTGACAACTAATTTGTATTGTTAGCTTATTTCGGTGCAAGCAAACATGTCCAGCGCTTTGTAGACAGGACCTACTACTGTCCCGGGGCTGAACTAAACTGCAAGGAGCTAAGTCACTATGTTTCATGGCTTGAGGATCTTGATACTGTCAAGACAAATTTTCTTCCTGCAATTAGAAATGTTAGTACTGAAAATGTGCGACCAATAGTGTTCGTAATGAACTACGGTCACATCTATTTAGGAAGGATGGTAAGATTTTTACTATTTGTCCTCAGTGCATCTTTTCCATACATTATTTGTGAAGCTAAACTTCATTGCTAAGTATGTTACCATACGATGTTCTTCAACAGGGACTCCCGATGAATGTTGTGCCTTATGGGATCGAGACTAAAGGTACCATGAGTATTATTAGCTTACGGCCAAGATATCCTACATGTTACTTTAGTGCATTCAAGATCAGCGATGGATGCTTAATAGTGCAAGACTGGACCAAAATATGTGATTGGGGAGCGCAGAGAAGTACTAGGGGGCAGCAAACAGATGTGCTACCCGCAATTAGGAGATAGGTTCATCTGCATGCTCCAATTTGATCAAGGAGGAGAGCTACACACGTTTTATGTTATTTTACCTAAGAGAGAGCAGCAGGAGTGATTAGCTAGCTAGAAATGAGTTTGAGGATGATGATGTGCTACACTATTACTATGATGATAAAATAGCTAGTGTTGGTGGTAATGACTATGATGATTATTATTAGCTAGTGTTGGTGGTGATTAGCTAGCTAGAATGAGAGTTTGAAGATGATGATGTGTGCTACACTATGACTATGATGATTCAATAGCTAATGTTGGTGGTAATGACTATGATGATGATTAAATAGCTTGTGTTGGAGGATTAGATTCAAGTGGAGGCAACATGTGGTGCACATCGAAAGTACTACTAGTCCAAACTAGATCAAGTTTGGATTTGTAGTATACTTTTGACATGCACCACATATTGCCTCTCACTTGAAACTAATCCACCTTCATTTGACACACTGTTATGGACATAATGATGTAAACCTCATAACTGGTATTGTACCAATATTTGTACAACGGCGCATAAATACACTAATGTAAGTGCATCTAGTGCCCCTTAGTGATTTTGGTGTATTGAAGACTTATAGGTTAAGGATCTAATGTGTTTATGAGTGTACACAGGTCTATAAGTCTATGAGGAGTTTGATATTTACAGAGAAAGTCGACCCCTAAAAATGAAGTTCTTCGACTGAAGACTTTGATATTTTGAAGACTTTCTGGAGACTTTGAAAGTGAAGAAATTGGTGATCTTGAAGACTTGGTATTCATTTGAGGAACATGAAGCGTGAAGACTTTTGTTTTAGTAGTTTCATTTTCTCTTTCTTGAGTCATAGGAAACACCGTACTGTTAAAGGGGGTCGAGGAAATACTAAGGAGAAAATTTCCATGTTATGCTCAACTCAAATCCTACCCCTACCAATCCCTTCGAGTGAAGCCATTGGAAATCTCATACAGTTCAGTCCATTTCTTCAGTGACAGAGACGCAGTTCTTTGGTCACTGAGGACTTTGTTCTAACTGAGGAGTTAGGAATTCGCCAGTGTGAATTGCCTACATATTGAGGAACATGATAGCCCTGAGGAATTTGTAGCTCAAATTTCCGACCGTTGCTGTGCTACGCGCCAGCTATCCCAAAATATCTTATCCATCCAACGGTCATATCATTGAAGGGCATTTATGTCTTATCATGTCGGGCTGCTCCCTAGGCTATAAATAGCCGCCCCCTGCAACCAGTAGCTGGTTGGCTGCTCCGCGAGAAACTGAGACTTGTCATTTGAGAGCATCCCATCCTCCAAGGACTTTGAGCAAAAATCATCAAGTGAGGAAAATCCAAACCCAAACCCAAACACCTACAAACCCAAAGTGATTGAGCATCACTGAAGAGATTGATCCTACGTGGATCCGACGCTTGTTACCTTTGAAGACTGTGCTTCTTCCAGACGGTTAGGCGTCATGGTCTAGAGCATCCAAGAGGAATTGTGGATCGCCGAGTGACCGAGTTTGTGAAGGTTCGGAAGTCACCTGAAGACTTACCACGAGTGATTGGGCGAGGACTGTGTGTCCTTAGCTCAAGGAGAATACGGTAAGGACTGTGTGTCCGGGACTGGGTGTCCTCGAGTTTAAATACTCAGCCGCCCCAACCAGATGTACAACTGAGACAGCAGTTGGAACTGGTCTACCAAATCATTGTCTTCACCAAGCCAACTGGTTCTATTTCCTCAACACTTTCATTTCCTCATCATTGTGTTGTGTGTTTGTTCATATCTGTGTTTGAAGACTTTGACTGAAGACTTTCTCCATTTCCTCAGTTCAATTTCTTCAGTATGTTTGTCTCCATCGTGTGCTATCCTGTGTTTACGCTTTCTGTACTCTGTGTTTGTCTTCATTTCATCATGATGACCATGCATGTATTCTGCTATGTTTACTTCTGAGTACTTATTCCGCTGCTAGTAGTTCTTCGCTAAGGAATTTCCTCACTAGCAAAATCCTTAGTGAAGAATTTCATAAAAATCGCCTATTCACCCCCCTCTAGTCGATATAACGCACTTTCAATTGGTATTAGAGCAAGGTACTCCCTTGTTCTGTGTGATTTTGGTTTAACCGCCTGGAGTTTTAGTTATGTCGACCGCAGGTATGATCAAGGTCTCTGCTGGGTGTCCTACCTTCGATGGGACAGACTACCCCTACTAGAAGAACAAGATGCGAATGCATCTTGAGGCAATTGATAACAATCTCTGGTATGTTGTGGAAAATGGTGTTCCCTCCGTCTCAGCCTCACTGAACGCTATCGATCTGAAGAGATTCAAGCAACTCGATTCCCAAGCGAAGAATATCATATGTGGCTATCTGAGTAAAGGGCAGTATGGTAGAGTGAGTGCTTTGGAAACTGCTAAGCTTATCTGGGATAGGATGTCCAAGGTCAATGAAGGAGTTTCAACTCAGCGTGATTCTCGAGTTGATGTTCTTCGCAATCTCTTCAACTGCTTCAAAAGACTCGACAATGAAAATGTTCAGCAAACCTTCGATCGCCTCACTAACATCTCAAATGAGCTTCAAGCACTGGGTGCCACTGACATCACCGACCATGAGGCGGTGAAGAAATTGCTGAGATCGCTTGATTCCTCATTTGATACTCTGGCCCTAATGATACAAGAGCGTGCTGATTACAAGTCACTTGACCCCGCTGATATCCTCGAGAGGCTAAACACTCATGAGTTCCAGCTTGCTGAAAAAAGAGATCTCTATGGCTCGAGCTATGGCAGATCACGAGCACTGAAGGCCAAGGCAGTATCAGAATCTGAAGATGAAGACTCTGGTAGAACTGAGTCATGATCTAGCACTGCTTGTGAAGAAATTCCAGAAGTTCTCAAGACGTGGTCGTTTTGGAAAACCCTCAAGGAGCAATGATTCCTCATCCAGTGACTACAAGAAGAGGCTTTGTCACAAGTGCAAGAAACCAGGACATTACATTCAAGACTGTCCTCAGTGGGAAAAGGAATCAAAGAAGAAGAAATACAAGGATTACAGTTCTGATGATGCGAAGAAAAAGAAGAAGTTTTCAAAATCTTCATCGTCAAAATCCTCAAAGTCTTCATCTCACAAGAAGAGCAGCTCCAAGAAGGCTCGGGCATTCATTGGCAAGGAAATGGACTCTGAAGCTGAATCTGAGGAGCAAGAGGAAGAGGAGGCTTCTGAGGACTCTGAATCAGGTGTGGCAAGCCTAGCCCTCGCTACCGCATTCGTCAGCAAGTCTATCTTCAACTCTGAAGAAAATGATCTCACCAACAAGGCTGATGACGGCAATGATGACTACGCTCCCACCTATTGCTTCATGGCAAAGGGTGCCAAGGTACCTAGATATACCTCCTCTGAGTCTAGTGAAGATGAATCTGATGACAATCTTAATCCTAGCTACTCTAAACTTGCTAAGATTGTTGTGAAACAACAAAAGGATTTTGAAAAGGTTCAAAACATGCTAGACAAAAGTGATGATATGTTGGGTGAAGAAATGGATCGCACTAAAGCCTTGACTGAAAATCTTCAGAGACTTCAGACCAGGTTTGACAACCTTCAAGGTCATCATAACACTCTCTTGTTTGATCATGAGAAGCTTTCTTATGAATTTCTTCAAAGAAAGCAAGATCTTGAACAGCTAAGAGTGAGTTATGAAGATCTTCAAAAGGAGCGTGATTCATTACTTGCTCAACAAATCAGCGCTGCTCAGGAAGAATTTATTCCTCCATGTTTAAAATGCATTGAACGAGAATCTGCTAATTCTTCACCTGAATGTTCAAATGCTTCTAATGTTACAAATTCTTCACCTGCCTCTGCCATCACTAATTCCTCATCTGAGGACATTGCTAGTATCACTGACGATGCAGGGCTGAAGGAATTGTACATGACAGGCATGTACAAAAGCCTCAAAGGGCATCAGACTCTTTGTGATGTGCTTAAAAAGCAGATCCTCAACAGGAACCCTAGGAAAGAGGGTATTGCCTTTGAGAGGAAACTCAATGCTGATGGTACATATTGGAAGCCTGAGCAGTACCCCAAAACCTCATGGGTTGCTGCAAAGGGACCTCCAGTTGATCCATCTAACTTATCTGGCTATACATGTGAATCTTCTCATTCTTCTGATGAGTCATTTGACTCCAACTATAAACTGTTCAAAAATCAGAATGGTGAAGTATTTGCTAGATATGTTGGCACTAACTGCAGGAATGGTTCCCCTATGAAGAAAATCTGGGTTCCCAAAAGGTGCCTTGAAAGTCTTCAGGTGAATGTCCTCATGACACCACCTGTGAAGAAAAGGAACCCCAGATCAAATTCTTCATATGGATCAAATTCTTCATATGGACCAAATTCCTCAAAGGGATCAAAGTCCTCATATGAACATCATCGTGCTAACAACTCTGTTTCGCAGGGAAGAGCCAAGGGCTATGAATATGAGCATTATTCTTCTAATCATTATGTTCATAAGTCCTCGAAGAATTTCTCTGCTTATTCATATGCTTACCCTAACTCCTCTTATGTGATACGAAATGGTTTGGCCTCTATGCCACCATTCTCATATGGAGCTCGCAGAGTGATGAATTCTTTGCCACCCCTTCAAATGTGGGTGGTGAAGAAAAAGAACTAATCTCTTATGCAGGGTCAGGTCTCCAGACGTGCGTAAACGTCTGAAGAATTTGCTGGGGACCTGACAAACATGCCTGAAAGGACGCAGGCTAACCATGATGAAATGAACTTTCATTTCACACGTCCTCCCTCTGCTTTATCTGTCCTACTGCTTGATGAAATTGATCTGATGAATTGTGATATCATATTCTTCACTGCTGAAGTATATGAGGTTCGTAAGTTGCACTAATTCATCTGCAGGATGATCAACCCAAAGCCACTAAGTGGGTCCTTGATAGTGGATGTACAAATCACATGACTGGTGACAGAAATCTGTTGATAGATGCTTCCTTATCGTCATCACATCTGAAGCATATCATCTTCTCCGACAAGAGCAAAAGTCAGGTATTGGGTCTAGGTAAGGTTGCCATCACTAAGGATAGACACATGGACAAAGTCATGCTTGTTGAGTCCTTAGGATACAACCTTATGTCTGTCTCAATGCTTTGTGATCTTGACATGGTTGTTGTCTTTGGCAAGTATCGTTGTGTTGTGATTATGGAAGCCGACAAATCCAAAGTCTTCGAAGGCTTTAGGAGAGGAGACTTGTATATTGTTGATTTCTCTGCAGATTCACAACCAGCCGTGTGCCTACTTGCAAAAGCTTCAGAAGGATGGCTATGGCATCGATGACTTGGTCATGCAGGCATGAGGAATTTGCACACGCTTGCGAAGAAGAAGCATGTTATAGGCATTGAGAATGTCAAATTCCTCAAGGATCACTTATGCGGTGCCTGTGAAGCTGGAAAGATGACCAAGGCCAAGCATCCAGCAAAGACCATCATGACCACTACTCGTCTATTCAAATTGCTTCACATGGATCTCTTCGGTCCTAATCACTATTCCTCTGTTTCAAATGAAGCATCTCAATATGGCTTTGTTATTGTTGATGATTACTCTCGTTACACATGGGTACACCTTATCTCTTACAAACATGAAGTGTAGGAAGTCTTCAAACGATTTTCCTCGAGGGCTTCAACCAACTTTGGTGTGAAGATCAAGCACATCAGAAGTGACAATGGCACTGAGTTCAAGAATTCGGGTCTCGATGACTATCTTGATGAACTTGGTATTACTCATGAGTTATCTGCTCCTTATACTCCTCAACAGAATGGCGTCGTGGAGCGCAAGAACAGGACTCTTGCTGAGATGGCTCACACTGTGCTCGATGAGTACATAACCCCTCGTCGTTTCTGGGTTGATGCAATTGATACTGCGTGCCACATCATCAACAGAGTATATCTTCAGAAATTCTTCAAGAAGACTGCCTATGAACTCCTCACTGACAAGAAACCCAATGTGAGTTATTTCAAAGTCTTCGGTGCTAAATGCTGGATTAGAGATCCTCATCACAACTCTAAATTTGCACCAAAAGCACATGAAGGTTTTATGCTTGGTTACAGAAAGGACTCGCTCACCTACAGAGTCTTCAACAATGTTCTTCACAAGATTGTTGAAACTGTAGATGTGCAGTTCGATGAAACTAATGGCTCGCAAAGAGAGCACCTACCTTCTGTGTTAGATGAACCAGCACCTGAGGATTCTATCAAGCACAAGGCTACTGAAGATGTCATTCCTACTGAAGAATCTGCTGAAGAATTCATTCCAGAACATGAAAAACATCAAGCTGATGTACCTGAAGGAAATGCTGAGGAAATTGATGCTGAAGAAAATGCTGATCAAATTCCTCAACAACAACTTGCTCATCCTCGCGTTGCAAAAGAAGTGCAAGTGGAGAATATCATCGATGACATTAGAGCACCAGGTCCTCTCACACGCTCAAAAGCTTCACATCTAACTTTTGTGGGCACTTTGCTTTTGTCTCTATCACAGAGCCCACTAAGTTAGATGAAGCATTTCTGGAGCCTGAGTGGATTCAGGCCATGCAAGAAGAATTACATCAGTTCAAGCTCAACAACGTCTGGGAACTGGTCAATCGTCCCGATCCTCGCAAGCATAACATCATTGGCACAAAGTGGATCTACCGCAACAAGCAAGATGAAAATGGTGTTGTGGTGAGGAATAAGGCACGACTAGTAGCTCAAGGGTACACACAGGTTGAAGGAGTTGATTTCGATGAAACTTTTGCACCTGTTGCTAGACTTGAGGCAATTCGCATATTGCTTGCTTATGCTAACCATCATGATATCATCTTATATCAAATGGATGTGAAAAGTGCATTCCTCAATGGTAAGCTTGAGGAAGAAGTATATGTTGCTCAACCCCCAGGTTTTGAAGATCCAAAACATCCTGACAAAGTCTTTAGACTAAACAAGGCCCTCTATGGCCTCAAGCAGGCCCCACAGGCGTGGTATGATACATTGAAGGAATTCTTCATGAAGAAAGGCTTCACACCCGGTTCACTCGATCCCACTCTCTTTACTAAATCTTATGATGGTGAACTGTTTGTGTGCCAAATATATGTTGATGATATCATCTTTGGCTGTACTGACCAATGTTATAGTGATGAATTTGCCTATATGATGAGTGAAGAATATCAAATGTCTATGATGGGAGAGTTGAAATTCTTCTTAGGTCTTCAAATTCGTCAACAGCGCAATGGCATATTCATATCTCAGGAGAAATACCTCAAGGATGTCCTGAAGAAATTCGGCATGCAAGATTGCAAAGGCATCAAAATTCCTATGCCCACAAATGGTCATCTATGCACTGATGAAAATGGTATTGACTTCGATCATAAGGTATACCGCTCCATGATTGGCTCTTTATTGTACTTATGTGCATCTAGGCCAGATATAATGCTTAGTGTTTCCATGTGTGCCCGATTTCAAGCTGCACCGAAGGAATCACACCATAAGGCTGTGAAGCATATTCTTCGATATCCAACTCACACACCAACACTAGGACTATGGTATCCCAAGGGCTCGGATTTTGATCTCATTGGATATTCTGACTCTGACTATGCTTGTGATCGTGTGGACCGCAAGTCAACATCTGGTACCTGTCATTTCCTCGGACGATCCTTGGTCTGTTGGTCCTCGAAGAAACAGAACTGCGTATCACTGTCTACTGCTGAAGCTGAGTACATTGCTGCTGGTTCTTGCTGTGCTCAACTGTTGTGGATGAAGCAAACACTCAAGGACTATGGCGTTAACGTGAAGAATGTGCCTCTCCTCTATGACAATGAGAGTGCCATCAAGATTGCTCACAACCCAGTTCAGCACTCGAAGACAAAGCACATTCAGATTCATCATCATTTTCTTCATGATCATGTGTTGAAGGGCGACATTTCAATTGAGCATGTGAAGACTGAAGAACAGCTAGCCGATATCTTCACTAAGCCCTTGGATGAGAAGAGATTTAGCAAGTTGCGGTGTGAGCTAAATATCTTAGAGTCTTCGAATGTACTTTGAAGAGGCACTCATCCTAACACTTATGCAAAATTGATGACTTAGATGTGCAACACATGAAGAAACGTTTTTCTTCAATCAATGAAGAATAACACTCTAAGTGTGAAGAAATTAACGAAGAATTTGATTCTCAGAACCCTACGACAATTGTATGCGGTGTCTGAAATCATCATTCTTATACGGTGGGTCACGCCACCACAAAAGTTGAAAATCTTCAATTTGAGTTTTTCCTCAGTTTTTGAAATTCCTCAGTTGTTCGATTTCTTCAACTTTGCAAAATCTTCACTTATTCCGTCATTTTTTTCATTGGCTATATATATATATATATATATATATATATATATATATATATATATATATATATATATATATATATGAGTTTAAGTCCTCTACAGCATTCACTTATAGCTATTTCTTCAAGTTGGTTCTTCTGCTAAGTGAATGTGATCGGACCCTTCCCCCTCTATGCTATACTCAATCCAATCTATTCACAAATTCTTCATGTGCGTTCTATTTGAAACTCGTTCAAAATCTTCACTGTTTCCTTGTCAGCTGAAGAAATTGCGAACGGAACGTTAAAACTAATCTTATCCAATTTTTCGGCTTTGCCGCTCAAACTGTTCTGCATCCCATGATGCATTATTCTACTCACCCACGATCTTACACGATCTCCACTACACAGTATGTGGGTGACACATGTCATGAGAAGGAGAAAGGTCAGGGGCCCGTTCGTCCTAAATCTTCGGGCGAACAGTTTTTCACTGCCACTATAAATACCCCCTCACCCCTTCCTCACTTCTTTTACTCCACTCGATCTCTCTCTCCCGCTCGAGCTTCCCAAACCCTAGCGCCGCCGCTACTCCATCGTCGCCGGTGAGGAAGAGCTTCACTGCCTCGACCTCGTTGCCGTCGTACTCGTGCCGACCGCGGAAATCTTCACCTCCGCCGCCGCCGTGGACGTCTTCCTCCGCCGAGTTAGGGCGTGGAAGATCTACACCAATGAACTTCACTGTTTCACCTCACTGTTAGTCGTGTTCTTCATTCAGGGTAATTAAAAGTTACTTTTACTGCCCTCTTTGATTCGAAACTTTTCTACAAATCTTTAAAAGGTGTTTTAGTTCCCAAATCCTCACACACAAAACACCTCACAAATCTTCTGTTCTTGATTCATTTCTCTAAGCTTTATTTTCTTCAAGATTCCTCAATTGTGTGGATCTCCGATCTATACAACTCTAGAACCTAAGACAAAGCATGCTTAGTGAAATTCTTCAAGACGCATCAGTCAAATTCCTCAAACTTGTTTTTTTTAAAAACCTTCTGAGAACGCATGTGACCTCTCCAAATTCCTCGCAACTACATTCTGTTCACATGTACTCATGTCCGCTGCCGAATCACTAGGTTCTCATCAACTTAACTCATTTGCAGCGTTCCTTGAAGAAAAACTGCATACTTCTTCAGAGAATTTGATTGTTCAAATTCCTCAGCTGAAGAATATGGCAGATGGTAAGAAGCCGCAGAAAGGAGGAAAGAAACCTGAGGTCATGACTGCTTTTGAGATCCCTGAGGATATATATGCTGAGTACTGCACGCCTGATGAAGCCAAGTTTGGCAAAGAAAACAAAAAATCAGCGCAAGGTGCGCATTTAGAGGATAGAATGGAGATGGGCACGTGAATGGAGGGAGTACAGATATGTCACTCCAAAGTACATGAAGAAATTCGCTCTCAACCCTCCATGCCCAAGACATCCACTGGCACCTGGCCAAGTTGCTGATCACACTAGCCTCAAACGCGGTGAGGACTTTCCTGAAGAATGGGCTAGGCGTCAAGCCAAATTGGCAAGACAAGCCAGAGAAGCAGTGAGGAAATTCAACGAAGATTCTGCTGCTGCTGCCACTGAGGCCTCTGTCAAGCCGAGGAAATCAATGGCTAAGAAGCCTGCTCCTAAGCCAAGTGCTTCACCAACAATGCCCTCACGGCCAAGTTCCTCAGCTGCGCCCTCACGGCCAGGAATGTCAAAATCTTCAAGACCAATTCCTCATGTTGCTCCTGCTCCCTCAAAATCCTCAGCACCTCCTCCAAAGTCCTCAGCAGCTCCGACAAAGTCCTCAGCACCTGTGCATCTGGCCACGTGTCAAAGGACTGCAGGCATCTCAATTGCCTCTGGTGTCTCAGCAAGTTCTCAGCTGCGCCAAATTCTTCATCTGGACCAACTCTGTTGAAGACTAAGGCAATAGCTGGACGAGGTCCTCGGCCAAGTCCCAAGAAGAAACAGGTCGCCTTCCAAGAGCCACCTGAAGATGATGAGGCTGATGATGATGAACTTGCAGAAATCATCAGAGATCGACAAGAAAGGGCCGCTAGAGCCAAAGGCACACCTGTGCCACTGCTTTTGGATCCAAGGGCGATCCTCATTTATATTGATCTCTGGCACAAGGATCTCAATTCACCTATGACTGGCTTCAAGTTGACACATGGTCAAAATCACATTGACTCACTTCATTCAAGAGGAGAAGTGGAAATATGACCAGGCCAGACAAATCAAGAAGGCCCAGTACAAGAAGGAAAAGTATCTGAAGACCAACGTGGTCACAATGACGACTGATGAACTCATAAAGATTCAGTCTGAAATCAAATCTCTCTGCGACAAGTTCAACTCTTACTATGCTGATTGGCAAGGAGCCAAAGTCAGGTTCGTGAAACTGACTGAGAAATTCACCAATGTTGCAGCCCCATCGCAACAAGAAGTTCCTCAAGCTGAAGCTTCTGCTCAGCCGACTGAAGAACATGCCAGCACCGCTGATGAAGTTCAGGCTGCTGAAGAAAATGCTAGTTCCAGGGCTGATGACTCCATTCCAGCCGCTGAAGAAATTGCCAAGGCATCCACTAGTGGTGCGCCTGAAGAAACTGAAGAAGTCAGGGCAACTGCATCAGTTGCGCCTGAGGAAATTCAACCAGATTCCTCAGCTCCACCTGCGCCTACACCAACTCCAATCCTTCCATATGCATCAGATGTGAAGACGACCAAGGCTGCAGAGCAAGCTTCAGTGAACAAAAGGAAAGCATCAAATGCTTCAGAATCTTCAGCTCCAAAGAAGATGAAGCCTATGACCAGCTCTTTTGAGAATCCAATCAATGTTGTTCCAATTTCCACCATGCCATCAAAGGATCTTGTTCCATTTGATGAAGAATATGTGATCCCAAGTGGATCTGATGAAGAAACTCAATCTGCTGCTTCTTCAGAGTAGATTGATGAAGAAATTGAAGTGGATGCGATCCCTTCAACTCCAGTGATTTCATCACCAATGCCTCAGTTTACTGCTGAAGAGGCTGGTTTTGAAGAAATTGATGATGAAGATGTGGACATCAGAAGCACAACTCCTGTGATGAATGACGACTTTTGGGAAAGTCAGCATCCCAATTCTCCACTCTTCACCCCGCTGCAGCAAATCCCTCACTCTCCTGCACCAACAGTTCAATTGGGCTCTGAAGAAACTCATCCCACCTCATCTGTCTGTGAAGAAATTCCAGCACTAGTGCTGAAGAAACTGCTGCTGCTGAAAATGTGACTGCACCTGAGGAGGAACCTGAAATTCCTCAGCCTGAAGAACCTGAGCTCGCGATTCCTGAGGTAGTGATGCAACTCACTGACACTCCTCTGCCAAAACGAAAGGATCCGTTCTCAAGGGAACAAAAGTTCAAGGCTGAAGACTTCTTTGGCGAGCATGTATTCTTCACAGACTACAACCCTTATGACTCTGCTCGCATAAGGAAGAGGCGTTTCTGGACTGCTAGTCAAGCCAACTTCTATTCCTCAGTGCTGTTCAACAAAGACAAAGTCTTCGACCATGCACACATTCCTCATGTAGACATGGAGTCTTTGCCGTGCTTCACGCCAGTCCTCAGTGTTCTCTATGACGCTGGGCTGTTCAATTTCTGCACTGACATCTGTGATTGGAATGAAGAACTCATTCTTCAGTTATACGCAACGCTGCACATCACCGGCAACTCTAAAGATGTGAATTCATGGGTTCTGGACTGGATGACAGAGAACACTCACTACAAGGCACCAGCATCTGAATTGCTTCGTGCCCTTCCTCTAAGTCCTCCCCTTGAAGATGCACGTTGTGTTTACAACGAACCTGAGCTTTCAAATCACTATATGCAAGTGCTGATGAAGCCTTTGAAGGTTCGGAATTGTGGATCGCCGAGTGACCGAGTTTGTGAAGGTTCGGAAGTCACCTAAAGACTTACCACGAGTGATTGGGCGAGGACTGTGTGTCCTTAGATCAAGGAGAATACGGAGAGGATTGTGTGTCCGGGACAGGGTGTCCTCGAGTTTAAATACTCAGCCGCTCCAACCAGATGTACAACTGAGACATCAGTTGGAACTGGTCTACCAAATCATTGTCTTCACCAAGCTAACTGGTTCTATTTCCTCAACACTTTCATTTCCTCATCATTGTGTTGTGTTTTTGTTCATATCTGTGTTTGAAGACTTGGACTGAAGACTTTCTCCATTTCCTCAGTTCAATTTCTTCAGTCTGTTTGTCTTCATCGTGTGCTATCCTGTGTTTATGCTTTCTGTACTCTGTGTTTGTCTTCATTTCATCATGATGACCATGCATGTATTCTGCTATGTTTACTTCTGAGTACTTATTCTGCTGCTAGTAGTTCTTCGCTAAGGAATTTCCTCACTAGCAAATTCCCAAGTGAAGAATTTCATAAAAATCGCCTATTCACCCCCCTCTAGTCGATATAACGCACTTTCAACTAAATAAAAAATAAAAAAATACTAGTAGCGATGGACAGAAAACGCGCTGCCAGTAGTTACATTAGCAGTAGCGTGGGATTCAACAAACGCTGCAGCTACTTGTCCTAGCAGTAGCGCGTGCGAGCGCGCGTTACTGCTAAGCAATAGCTGTAGCGCCTTATTAGTAGCGCGCCTACCCGCGCTACTAGTGAGCACAAAACCAGCACTACTGCTAGGGTTTTCCCTAGTAGTGCTAGTAGGCCAAACCAAACTAATAATTCGAAGAGACTTGCAAAGATAACCAATCATACATAAAAGAATTCAAAGAAGATTCAAATATTGTTCATAGATAAACTTGATCATAAACCCACAATTCATCGGTCTCAACAAAGACACCGCAAAAAGAAGATTGTTTCGAATAGATCTCCACGAGAGAGGGGTAGAATATTGTATGGAGATCCAAAAAGAGAGAAGAAGCCATCTAGCTACTAACTATGGACCCGGAGGTCGGAGGTAAACTACTCACACTTCATCGGAGGGGCTATGGTGATGATGTAGAAGCCCTCTGTGGTGGAATTCCCTTCCGGCGGAGCTCCGGAACAGGCCCCAAGATGGGATCTCGTGGATACAGAAGGTTGTGGCGGTGGAATTAGGTTTTTGGCTCCGTATCTGATCGTTTGGGGGTACGTTGGTATATATAGGAGGAAGGAGTACGTCGGTGGAGCAAAGGGGGGCCCACGAGGCAGGGGGTGCGCCTTAGGGGGGGTGCCCTCCACCCTCGTGGCCACCTCCTTTCTTTCTTGAAGGGGGGTCCAAGTCTCCTAGATCATATTCGGTGAGAAAATCACGTTCCCGAAGGTTTCATTCCGTTTGGACTCCGTTTGATATTCTGTTTCTTCGAAACACTAAAATAGGCAAAAAAACAGCAATTCTGGGCTAGGCCTCCGGTTAATAGGTTAGTCCCAAAAGTAATATAAAAGTGGAAAATAAAACCCAATATGGTCCAAAACAGTAGATAATATAGCATGGAGCAATGAAAAATTATAGATACGTTGGAGAGGTATCAGGCATCCCCAAGCTTAATTCTTGCTCGTCCTCGAGTAGGTAAATGATAAAAAAGAATTTTTGATGCGGACTGCTACTTGGCATAATTTCAATGTAATTCTTCTTAATTGTGGCATGAATATTCAGATCTGAAAGATTCAAGACAAAATTTCATATTGACATAAAAATAATAATACTTCAAGCATACTAACTAAGCAATTATGTCTTCTCAAAATAACATGGCCAAAGAGAGTTCATCCCTACAAACTCATATAGTTTATTCATGCTCCATTTTTGTCACACAAGAATGCTCTCATCATGCACAACCCCGATGACAAGCCAAGCAATTATTTCATACTTTAATAATCTCAAACTTTATAAACCTTCACGCAATACATGAGCGTAAGCCATGGATATAGCACTATGGGTGGAATAGAATATGATGATGGGGGTTATGTGGAGAAGACAAAAAAGGAGAAGATCTCACATCAACGAGGCTAATCAATGGGCTATGGAGATGCCCATCGATTGATGTTAATGCAAGGAGTAGGGATTGCCATGCAACGGATGCACTAGAGCTATAAATGTATGAAAGCTCAACAAAAGAAACTAAGTGGGTGTGCATCCAACTTGCTTGCTCACGAAGACCTAGGGCATTTGAGGAAGCCCATCATTGGAATATACAAGCCAAGTTATATAATGAAAAATTCCCACTAGTATATGAAAATGACAAAACAAGAGACTCTCTATCATGAAGATTATGGTGCTACTTTGAAGCACACGTGTGGAAAAAAGGATAGTAGCATCGCCCCTTTTATTTTTATTTATTTATTTTTGGGCCTACTTTTTTCTTTGGCCTTTCTCCTTTTTTTATTGGAACAATGCTCTATTAAATGATGATCATCACACTTCTATTTATTTACAACTCAATGATTACAACTCGATACTAGAACAAAGTATGACTCTATATAAATGCCTCCGACGGTGTACCGGGATATGCAATGAATCAAGAGTGACATGTATGAAAGAATTATGAACGGTGGCTTTGCCACGAATACTATGTCAACTACATGATCATGCTAGCAATATGACAATTATGAATGGTGGAAAGTTGCATGGCAATATATCTCAGAATGGCTATGGAAATGCCATAATAGGTAGGTATGGTGGCTGTTTTGAGGAAGATATAAGGAGGTTTATGTGTGAAAGAGCGTACCGTCTCACGGGGTTTGGACGCACCGGCGAAGTTTGCACCAACTCTCAATGTGAGAAAGGGAAATGCATGGTACCGAAGAGGCTAGCAATGATGGAAGGGTGAGAGTGTGTATAATCCATGGACTCAACATTAGTCATAAAGAACTCATATACTTATTGCAAAAATCTACAAGCCATCAAAAACCAAAGCACTACGCGCATGCTCCTAGGGGGATAGATTGGTAGGAAAAGACCATCGCTCGTCCCCGACCGCCACTCATAAGGAGGACAATCAAATAACACCTCATGTTTCAAATTTGTTACATAACGTTTACCATACGTGCATGCTACGAGACTTGCAAACTTCAACACAATCATTTCTCAAATTCACAACTACTCAACTAGCACAAATTTGATATTATCACCTCCATATCTCAAAACAATTATCAAGCATCAAATTTTTCTTAGTATTCAATGCACTCAAAAGAAAGTTTTACAAATCTTGAATACCAAGCATATTAAGATTTTGAAGCAAATTACCATGCTATTTAAGACTCTCAAAATAATCTAAGTTAAGCATGAGAGATCAATAGTTTCTATAAAACAAATCCACCACCGTGCTCTAAAAGATATAAGTGAGGCACTAGAGCAAAACTATAAAGCTCAAAAGATAAGTGAAGCACTAGAGTATTCTAACAAATTCCAATTCATGTGTGGCTCTCTCAAAAGGTGTGTACAGCAAGGATGATTGTGGTAAACTAAAAAGCAAAGAGTCAAATCATACAAGACGCTCCAAGCAAAACACATATCATGTGGTGAATAAAAATATAGCTCCAAGTAAAGTTATCGATGGAAGTAGACGAAAGAGGGGATGCCTTCCAGGGGCATCCCCAAGCTTTGACTTTTTGGTGTCCTTAGATTATCTTGGGGGTGACATGGGCATCCCCAAGCTTAGGCTCTTGCCACTCCTTGTTCCATGATCCATAAAAAAAATTCACCCAAAACTTGAAAACTTCACAACACAAAACTCAACAGAAATCTCGTGAGCTCCGTTAGCGAAAGAAAACAAAAGACCACTTCAAGGTACTGTAATGAACTCATTCTTTATTTATATTGGTGTTAAACCTACTGTATTCCAACTTCTCTATGGTTTATAAACTATTTTACTAGCCATAGACTCATCAAAATAAGCAAACAACACACGAAAAACAGAATCTGTCAAAAACAGAACAGTCTGTAGTAATCTGTAACTAACGCAAACTTCTGGAACTCCAAAACATCAGCCAAAATAGGACGACCTAGGAAATTTGTTTATTGATCAGAAACAATTGGAATCAGTATTTTATCACGTTCTGGTGATTTTTAACAATTGTTTTCGTGAACAGAAAGTTTCTGGAAATTACAACAAGATCAAATAACTATCATCCAAGAAGATCCTATAGGTTTAACTTGGCACAAACACTAATTGAAACATAAAACCACATCTAAACAGAAGGTAGATGGATTATTTATTCCTAAACGGAAACAACAAGCAAAAAAACTAAAATAAAATTAGGTTGCCTCCCAACAAGCGCTATCGTTTAACGCCCTTAGCTAGGCATAAAGCAAGGATAGATTATTGCCATCTTTGGTAGGCAATCCATAAGTGGCTCTCATAATAGATTCATATGGTATTCTTATTTTGTTCCTAGGGAAGTGTTCCATGCCCTTCTTTAATGGAAATTGGAATCTAATATTCCCTTCCTTCATATCAATAATTGCACCAATCGTTCTAAGGAAAGGTCTACCAAGAATAATAGGGCAAGAAGGATTGCAATCTATATCAAGAACGATAAAATCTACGGGCACATAATTCCTATTGCAACAATAAGAACATCATTAATTCTTCCCATAGGTTTCTTAATAGTGGAATCCGCAAGGTGCAAGTTTAGAGAGCAATCATCAAAATCGCGGAAATCTAGCAAATCACACAAAGTTTTGGGAATAGTGGAGACACTAGCACCCAAATCACATAAAGCATAAAATTCATGATCCTTAATCTTAATTTTAATAGTTGGTTCCCACTCATCATAAAGTTTTCTAGGGATAGAAACTTCCAACTCAAGTTTTTCTTCATAAGATTGCATCAAGACATCAAAGATATGTTTAGTAAACGCTTTATTTTGACTATAAGCATGAGGAGAATTTAGCACGGATTGCAACAATGAAATACAATCAATTAAAGAGCAACTTTCATAATTAAATTCCTTTAAATCCAAAATAGTGGGTTTAGCAACATCTAGGGTTTTATTCTTTTCAATCCCACTTTTATCAATTTCATCATCAAGATCTAAAAACTCCGAATTTTTGGAACGCCTTCTAGGTAAAAGTGGATCATATTCAGTCTCATCAAGATTCATATTGCAAAACAAAGATTTAATAGGGGATACATCAATAACTTTTAGATCTTCATCTTGGTTTTCATAGGAATTGGAAGAACACGCTTTAATAAAGGCATCTTTCGTAGCACGCATCCTAGCGGTTCTTTCCTTGCACTCATCAATGGAAATTCTCATGGCTTTGAGAGACTCATTGATATCATGCTTAGGAGGAATAGATCTAAGCTTTAAAGAATCAACATC
Organism: Triticum dicoccoides; assembly: GCF_002162155.2. Taxonomy (NCBI): domain Eukaryota; kingdom Viridiplantae; phylum Streptophyta; class Magnoliopsida; order Poales; family Poaceae; genus Triticum; species Triticum dicoccoides. Next base: position 756,483,549 of record NC_041382.1, read on the forward strand.
AAGAGAAATTCTATCAACGTTCCTAGCCAATTCATCAACTTTAAGTAATTTCTCTTCAAGCAAAGCATTGAAATTCTTTTGCAAATTCATAAACTCTTTAACACTAGTCTCAAATTTAGAGGGCATCTTATTAAAATTTCCATAAGAGTTGTTGTTGGAATTTCCATAATTATTAGAAGGATTACTAGGATAAGGCCTAGGACTAAAATTCCCTCTATACGCGTTGTTACCAAAATTATTCCTACCAACAAAATTCACATCCATAGATTCATTATTATTCTCAATCAAGGTAGACAAAGGCATATCATTAGGATAAGAAGAAACACTCTTAGTAGCAAATAATTTCATAAGTTCATCCATCTTTCCACTCAAAACTTTGATTTCTTCTATCGCATGCACTTTTTTATTAGTAGATCTTTCAGTGTGCCATTGAGAATAATTAACCATAATATTATCTAGGAGTTTAGTAGCATCTCCTAAAGTGATTTCCATAAAAGTGCCTCCCGCGGCCGAATCTAAAAGATTTCTAGAAGCAAAATTCAATCCGGCATAAAATTTTTGTATAATCATCCACAAATTCAAACCACGAGTAGGGCAATTATGTATCTTTAATTTCATTCTCTCCCAAGCTTGTGCAACATGTTCATGATCAAGTTGCTTAAAATTCATAATATCGTTTCTAAGAGAGATGATCTTAGCGGGAGGAAAATACTTAGAGATAAAAGCATCTTTGCACTTGTTCCAAGAATCAATACTATTTTTAGGCAAAGACGAAAACCAAGCTATAGCACGATCTCTAAGCGAAAAAGGAAATAGCTTCAATTTAACAATATCATTATCGACATCTTTCTTCTTTTGCATATCACATAAATCAACGAAGTTATTTAGATGAGTAGCAGCATCTTCACTAGGAAGGCCGGCGAATTGATCTTTCATAACAAGATTCAACAAAGCAGTATTGATTTCAGAAGATTCAGTATTGGTAAGAGGAGCAATCGGAGTGCTAAGGAAATCATTATTGTTGGTATTGGTAAAGTCACACAATTTGGTATTATCTTGAGCCATCGTGACAAGCATGCAATCCAACACACAAGCAAAAAAACAAGCAAAGAAAAAAGACAAACGGAAAAGAGAGGGCGAATAAAACGGCAAGGGTGAAGTGGGGGAGAGGAAAACAGAGGCAGATGGCAAATAATGTAATGCGAGAGATAAGGGTTTGTGATGGGTACTTGGTATGTTGACTTTTGCGTAGACTCCCCGGCAACGGCGCCAGAAATCTTCCTGCTATCTCTTGAGCACTGCGTTGGATTTCCTTGAAGAGGAAAGGGTGATGCAGCAGAGTAGAGTAAGTATTTCCCACAGTTTTTGAGAACCAAGGTATCAATCCAGTAGGAGGCTACACGCAAGTCCCTCATACCTACACAAAACTGAAGGAAATATGCCCTAGAGGCAATAATAAAGTTATTATTTATTTCCTTATATCATGATAAATGTTTATTATTCATGCTAGAATTGTATTAACCGGAAACATAATACATGTGTGAATACATAGAAAAGCAGAGTGTCACTAGTATGCCTCTACTTGACTAGCTCATTAATCAAAGATGGTTATGTTTCCTAACCATGAACAAAGAGTTGTTACTTGATTAACGAGGTCACATCATTAGTTGAATGATCTGATTGACATGACCCATTCCATTAGCTTAGCACCCGATCGTTTAGTATGTTTCTATTGCTTTCTTCATGACTTATACATGTTCCTATGACTATGAGATTATGCAACTCCCGTTTGCCGGAGGAACACTTTGTGTGCTACCAAACATCACAACGTAAATGGGTGATTATAAAGGAGCTCTACAGGTGTCTCAAATGGTAGATGTTGGGTTGGCGTATTTCGAGAATAGGATTTGTCACTCCGATTGTCGGAGAGGTATCTCTGGGCCCTCTCGGTAATGCACATCACATAAGCCTTGCAAGCATTACAACTAATGAGTTAGTTGCAAGATGATGTATTACGGAACGAGTAAAGAGACTTGCCAGTAACGAGATTGAACTAGGTATTGGATACCGACGATCGAATCTCGGGCAAGTAACATACCGATGACAAAGGGAACAACGTATGTTGTTATGCGGTCTGACCGATAAAGATCTTCATAGAATATGTAGGAGCCAATATGGGCATCCAGGTCCCGCTATTGGTTATTGACCGGAGATGTGTCTCAGTCATGTCTACATTGTTCTCGAACCGTAGGGTCCGCACGCTTAACGTTACGATGACAGTTATTATGAGTTTATGCATTTTGATGTACCGAAGGTTGTTCGGAGTCCCGGATGCGATCACGGACATGACGAGGAGTCTCGAAATGGTCGAGACATAAAGATTGATATATTGGAAGCCTAGTTTTGGATATCGGAAGTGTTCCGGGTAAAATCGGGATTTTACCGGAGTACCGGGAGGTTACCGGAACCCCCCGGGAACCATATGGGCCTTAGTGGGCTTTAGTGGAAAGGTGAAAGGGGCAGCCCAAGATGGGCTATGCGCCTCCCCCCTCCCCTAGTCCTATTAGGACTAGGAGAGGTGGCCGGCCCCCCTCTCTCTCTTTCCCCTTGGGAATCCTATTTGGAATAGGATTGGGGGGGGGGGGGAGTCCTACTCCCGGTAGGTGTAGGACTCCTCCTGCGCCTCCATAGGGCTGGCCGCACCCCTCCCCCTTGGCTCCTTTATATACTGAGGCAGGGGGGCACCTGTAGACACACAAGTTGATCATTGAGATCGTTCCTTAGCCGTGTGCGGTGCCCCCTGCCACCATATTCCACCTCGATCATATCGTTGTAGTGCTTAGGCGAAGCCCTGCGTCGGTAGAACATCAAGATC
>NC_041382.1:756486623-756493483 GCF_002162155.2 Triticum dicoccoides
CTCCTTTATATACGGAGGCAGGGGGCACCTCTAGACACACAAGTTGATCATTGAGATCGTTCCTTAGCCGTGTGCGGTGCCCCCTGCCACCATATTCCACCTCGATCATATCGTTGTAGTGCTTAGGCGAAGCCCTGCGTCGGTAGAACATCAAGATCGTCACCACGCCGTCGTGCTGACGGAACTCCTCCCCGAAGCTTTGCTGGATCGGAGCCCGGGGATCGTCATCGAGCTGTACGTGTGCTAAGAACTCGGAGGTGCCGGAGTAACGGTGCTTGGATCGGTCGGATCGGGAAGAAGACGTACGACTACTTCCTCTATGTTGTGTCAACGCTTCCGCTGCGATCTACAAGGGTACGTAGATCATACTCTCCCCTCGTTGCTATGCATCACCATGATCTTGCGTGTGCGTAGGAAAATTTTGAAATTACTACGTTCCCCAACAGTGGCATCCGAGCCTGGTTTTATGGTTTGATGTGATTTGCACAAGTAGAACACAATTGAGTTGTGGGCGATATAAGTCATACTGCCTACCAGCATGTCATACTTTGGTTCAGCGGTATTGTTGGACGAGACGACCCAGACCAACATTACGCGTACGCTTACGCGAGACCGGTACCCCCGACGTGCTTTGCACAGAGGTGGCTTGCGGGCGACTGTCTCTCCAACTTTAGTTGAACCGAGTGTGGCTACGCCCGGTCCTTGAGAAGGTTAAAACAGAGTCTATTTGACAAACTATCGTTGTGGTTTTGATGCATAGGTGAGATTGGTTCTTGCTTAAGCCCGTAGCAGCCACGTAAAACTTGCAACAACAAAGTAGAGGACGTCTAACTTGTTTTTGCAGGGCATGTTGTGATGTGATATGGTCAAGGCATGATGCTGATTTTATTGTATGAGATGATCATGTTTTGTAACCGAGTTATCGACAACTGGTAGGAGCCATATGGTTGTCGCTTTATTGTATGCAATGCAATCGTGATGTAATGCTTTACTTTATCACTAAGCGGTAGCGATAGTCGTGGAAGCATAAGATTGGCGAGACGACAATGATGCTACGATGGAGAATGGAGATCAAGGTGTCGCGCCGGTGACGATGGTGATCATGACGGTGCTTCGGAGATGGAGATCACAAGCACAAGATGATGATGGCCATATCATATCACTTATATTGATTACATGTGATGTTTATCTTTTTGTGCATCTTATCTTGCTTTGATTGACGGTAGCATTATAAGATGATCTCTCACTAAATTATCAAGAAGTGTTCTCCCTGAGTATGCACTGTTGCCAAAGTTCGTCGTGCCCAGACACCACGTGATGATTGGGTGTGATAAGCTCTACGTCCATCAACAACGGGTGCAAGCCAGTTTTGCACACGCAGAATACTCAGGTTAAACTTGACGAGCCTAGCATATGCAGATATGGCCTCAGAACACGGAGACCGAAAGGTCGAGCGTGAATCATATAGTAGATATGATCAACATAACGATGTTCACCATTGAAAACTACTCCATCTCACGTGATGATCGGTTATGGTTTAGTTGATTTGGATCACGTGATCACTTAGAAGATTAGAGGGATGTCTATCTAAGTGGGAGTTCTTAAGTAAATTTGATTAACTGAACTTAAACTTATCATGAACTTAGTACCCGATAGTATCTTGCTTGTTTATGTTGATTGTAGATAGATGGCTCGTGCTGTTGTTCCGTTGAATTTTAATGCGTTCCTTGAGAAAGCAAAGTTGAAAGATGATGGTAGCAATTACACGGACTGGGTCCGTAACTTGAGGATTATCCTCATTGCTGCACAGAAGAATTACGTCCTAGAAGCACCGCTGGGTGCCAGGCCTGCTGCTGGAGCAACACCAGATGTTATGAACGTCTGGCAGAGAAATACGGCTTAGAATCGGGACTTCAACGACGTTTTGAACGTCATGGAGCATATGAGATGTTCCAGGAGTTGAAGTTAATATTTCAAGCAAATGCCCGGATTGAGAGATATGAAGTCTCCAATAAGTTCTATAGCTGCAAGATGGAGGAGAACAGTTCTGTCAGTGAGCATATACTCAAGATTTCTGGGTATAATAATCACTTGATTCAATTGGGAGTTAAGCTTCCAGATGATTGCGTCATTGACAGAATTCTCCAATCACTGCCACCAAGTTACAAAAGCTTCGTGATGAACTATAATATGCAAGGGATGAATAAGGCTATTCCCGAGCTCTTCGCAATGCTGAAAGCGGTGGAGGTAGAAATCAAGAAGGAGCATCAAGTGTTGATGGTCAACAAGACCACTAGTTTCAAGAAAAAGGGCAAAGGGAAGAAGAAGGGGAACTTCAAGAAGAACGGCAAGCAAGTTGCTGCTCAAGAGAAGAAACCCAAGTCTGGACCTAAGCTTGAAACTGAGTGCTTCTACTGCAAGCAGACTGGTCACTGGAAGCGGAACTGCCCCAAGTATTTGGCAGATAAGAAGGATGGCAAGGTGAACAAAGGTATATGTGATATACATGTTATTGATGTGTACCTTACTAGAGCTCACAGTAGAACCTGGGTATTTGATACTGGTTCTGTTGCTAATATTTGCAACTCGAAACAGGGACTACGGAATAAGCGGACACTAGCAAAGGACGAGGTGACGATGCGCGTGGGAAACGGTTCCAAAGTCGATGTGATCGCGGTCGGCACGCTACCTCTACATATACCTTTGGGATTAATATTAGACCTAAATAATTGTTATTTGGTGCCAGCGTTGAGCATGAACATTATTTCTGGATCTTGTTTAATGCGAGACGGTTATTCATTTAAATCAGAGAATAATGGTTGTTCTATTTATATGAGTAATATCTTTTATGGTCATGCACCTTTGAAGTGTGGTCTATTTTTGATGAATCTCGATAGTAGTGATACACATATTCATAATGTTGAAGCCAAAAGATGCAGAGTTGATAATGAAAGTGCAACTTATTTGTGGCACTGTTGTTTAGGTCATATCGGTATAAAGCGCATGAAGAAACTCCATACTGATGGACTTTTGGAACCACTTGATTATGAATCACTTGGTACTTGCAAACCCTGCCTCATGGGCAAGATGACTAAAACACCGTTCTCCGGTACTATGGAGAGAGCAACAGATTTGTTGGAAATCATACATATACCGATGTATGTGGTCCGATGAATATTGAGGCTCGTGGCGGATATCGTTATTTTCTCACCTTCACAGATGACTTAAGCAGATATGGGTATATCTACTTAATGAAACATAAGTCTGAGACATTTGAAAAGTTCAAAGAATTTCAGAGTGAAGTTGAAAATCATCGTAACAAGAAAGTAAAATTTCTATGATCTGATCATGGAGGAGAATATTTGAGTTACGAGTTTGGTGTACATTTGAAAAATTGTGGAATAGTTTCGCAACTCACGCCACCCAAAACACCACAGCGTAATGGTGTGTCCGAATGTCGTAATCGTACTTTACTGGATATGGTGCGATCTATGATGTCTCTTACTGATTTACCGCTATCGTTTTGGGGTTATGCTTTAGAGACGTCCGCATTCACGTTAAATAGGGCACCATCAAAATCCGTTGAGACGATGCCTTATGAACTGTGGTTTGGCAAGAAACCAAAGTTGTCGTTTCTTAAAGTTTGGGGCTGCGATGCTTATGTGAAAAAGCTTCAACCTGATAAGCTCGAACCCAAATCGGAGAAATGTGTCTTCATAGGATACCCAAAGGAGACTATTGGGTACACCTTCTATCACAGATCCGAAGGCAAGACATTCGTTGCTAAGAATGGATCCTTTCTAGAGAAGGAGTTTCTCTCGAAAGAAGTGAGTGGGAGGAAAGTAGAACTTGACGAGGTAACTGTACCTGCTCCCTTGTTGGAAGGTAGTACATCACAGAAAACTGGTTCTGCGACACCTACACCAATAAGTGAGGAAGCTAATGATGATGATCATGAAACTTCAGGACAAGATACTACTGAACCTCGTAGATCGACCAGAGCGAGATCCGCACCAGAGTGGTACGGTAATCCTGTTCTAGAAGTCATTCTACTAGATCATGATGAACATACGAACTATGAAGAAGCAATGGTGAGCCCAGATTCCGCAAAATGGCTTGAAGCCATGAAATCTGAGATGGGATCCATGTATGAGAACAAAGTATGGACTTTGCTTGACTTGCCCGTTGATTGGCAAGCAATTGAGAATAAATGGATCTTCAAGAAGAAGACTGACGCTGACGGTAATATTATTGTCTACAAAGCTCGACTTGTCGCAAAAGGTTTTCGACAAGTTCAAGGGGTTGACTACGATGAGACCTTCTCACCCGTAGCAATGCTTAAGTCTGTCCGAATCATGTTAGCGATTGCCGCATTTTATGATTATGAAATTTGGCAGATGGATGTCAAAACTGCATTCTTGAATGGATTTCTAGAAGAAGAGTTGTATATGATGCAACCAGAAGGTTTTGTCGATCCAAAGGGAGCTAACAAAGTGTGCAAGCTCTAGCGATCCATTTATGGACTGGTGCAAGCCTCTCGGAGTTAGAATAAACGCTTTGATAGTGTGATCAAAGCATTTGGTTTTATACAGACTTTCGGAGAAGCCTGTATTTACAAGAAAGTGAGTGGGAGCTCTGTAGCATTTCTGATATTATATGTGGATGACATATTACTGATTGGAAATGATATAGAATTTTTGGATAGCATAAAGGGATACTTGAATAAGAGTTTTTCAATGAAAGACCTCGGTGAAGATGCTTACATATTAGGCATAAAGATCTATAGAGATAGATCAAAACGCTTAATTGGACTTTCACAAAGCACATACCTTGACAAGATTTTGAAGAAGTTCAAAATGGATCAAGCAAAGAAAGGGTTCTTGCCTGTGTTACAAGGTGTGAAGTTGAGTCAGACTCAATGCCTGACCACTGCAGAAGATAGAGAGAAAATGAAAGATGTTCCCTATGCTTCAGCCATAGGCTCTATCATGTATGCAATGCTGTGTACCAGACCTGATGTGTGCCTTGCTATAAGTTTAGCAGGGAGGTACCAAAGTAATCCAGGAGTGGATCACTGGACAGCGGTCAAGAACATCCTGAAATACCTGAAAAGGACTAAGGATATGTTTCTCGTATATGGAGGTGACAAAGAGCTCCCCGTAAGAGGTTACGTTGATGCAAGCTTTGACACTGATCCGGATGATTCTAAATTGCAAACTGGATACGTGTTTACTTTAAACGGTGGAGCTGTCAGTTGGTGCAGTTCTAAACAAAGCGTCGTAGCGGGATCTACATGTGAAGCGGAGTACATAGCTGCTTCGAAAGCAGCGAATGAAGGAGTCTGGATGAAGGAGTTCATATCCGATCTAGGTGTCATACCTAGTGCATCGGGTCCAATGAAAATCTTTTGTGACAATACTGGTGCAATTGCCTTGGCAAAGGAATCCAGATTTCACAAAAGGATCAAACACATCAAGAGACACTTCAATTCCATCCGGGATCTAGTCCAGGTGGGACACATAGAGATTTGCAAGATACATACGGATCTGAATGTTGCAGACCCATTGACTAAGCCTCTTCCACGAGCAAAACATGATCAACACCAAGGCTCCATGGGTGTTAGAATCATTACTGTGTAATCTAGATTATTGACTCTAGTGCAAGTGGGAGACTCAAGGAAATATGCCCTAGAGGCAATAATAAAGTTATTATTTATTTCCTTATATCATGATAAATGTTTATCATTCATGCTAGAATTGTATTAACCGGAAACATAATACATGTGTGAATACATAGACAAACAGAGTGTCACTAGTATGCCTCTACTTGACTAGCTCGTTAATCAAAGATGGTTATGTTTCCTAACCATGAACAAAGAGTTGTTATTTGATTAATGAGGTCACATCATTAGTTGAATGATCTGATTGACACGACCCATTCCACTAGCTTAGCACCCGATCGTTTAGTATGTTGCTATTGCTTTCTTCATGACTTATACATGTTGAGATTATGCAACTCCCGTTTGCCGGAGGAACACTTTGTGTGCTACCAAACATCACAACGTAAATGGGTGATTATAAAGGAGCTCTACAGGTGTCTCAAATGGTAGATGTTGGGTTGGCGTATTTCGAGAATAGGATTTGTCACTCCGATTGTCGGAGAGGTATCTCTGGGCCCTCTCGGTAATGCACATCACATAAGCCTTGCAAGCATTACAACTAATGAGTTAGTTGCAAGATGATGTATTACGAAACGAGTAAAGAGACTTGCCAGTAACGAGATTGAACTAGGTATTGGATACCGACGATCGAATCTCGGGCAAGTAACATACCGATGACAAAGGGAACAACGTATGTTGTTATGCGGTCTGACCGATAAAGATCTTCGTAGAATATGTAGGAGCCAATATGGGAATCCAGGTCCCGCTATTGGTTATTGACCAGAGATGTGTCTCAGTCATGTCTACATTGTTCTCGAACCGTAGGGTCTGCACGCTTAACGTTACGATGACAGTTATTATGAGTTTATGCATTTTGATGTACCGAAGGTTGTTCGGAGTCCCGGATGTGATCACGGACATGACGAGGAGTCTCGAAATGGTCGAGACATAAAGATTGATATATTGGAAGCCTAGTTTTGGATATCGGAAGTGTTCCGGGTAAAATCGGGATTTTACCGGAGTACCGGGAGGTTACCGGAACCCCCCAAGAACCATATGGGCCTTAGTGGGCTTTAGTGGAAAGGTGAAAGGGGCAGCCCAAGATGGGCTATGCGCCTCCCCCCTCCCCTAGTACTATTAGGACTAGGAGAGGTGGCCGGCCCCCTCTCTCTCTCTTTCCCCTTGGGAATCCTATTTGGAA
>NC_041382.1:756493932-756521545 GCF_002162155.2 Triticum dicoccoides
CTCCTTTATATACGGAGGCAGGGGGCACCTCTAGACACACAAGTTGATCATTGAGATCGTTCCTTAGCCGTGTGCGGTGCCCCCTGCCACCATATTCCACCTCGATCATATCGTTGTAGTGCTTAGGCGAAGCCCTGCGTCGGTAGAACATCAAGATCGTCACCACGCCGTCGTGCTGACGGAACTCCTCCCCGAAGCTTTGCTGGATCGGAGCCCGGGGATCGTCATCGAGCTGTACGTGTGCTAAGAACTCGGAGGTGCCGGAGTAACGGTGCTTGGATCGGTCGGATCGGGAAGAAGACGTACGACTACTTCCTCTACCTTGTGTCAACGCTTCCGTTGCGATCTACAAGGGTACGTAGATCATACTCTCCCGTCGTTGCTATGTATCACCATGATCTTGCGTGTGCGTAGGATTTTTTTTGAAATTACTACGTTCCCCAACAAAAACAAATAGCTCCACGCAACCAACGCGATTAGGGGTTGTCAATCCCTTCACGGTCACTTACGAGAGTGAGATCTGATAGAGATGATAGATAATATTTTTGGTATTTTTGGTATAAAGATGCAAAGTAAAATAAAAGGGAAAAGTAAAAAGCAAAGCAATAATAAAGTGACGGAAGATTGATATGATGAGAATAGACCCGGGGGCCATAGATTTCACTAGTGGTTCTCTCAAGAGCATAAGTATTCTACGGTGGGTGAACAAATTACTGTTGAGCAATTGACAGAATTGAGCATAGTTATGAGAATATCTAGGTATGATCATGTATATAGGCATCACGCCCGAGACAAGTAGACCGACTCCTGCCTGCATCTACTACTATTACTCCACTCATCGACCGCTATCCAGCATGCATCTAGAGTATTAAGCTCAAGAAAACAGAGTAACGCCTTAGGCAAGATGACATGATGTAGAGAGATAAATTCATGCAATATGATAAAAACCCCATCTTGTTATCCTCGATGGCAACAATACAATACGTGCCATGCTGCCCCTACTGTCACTGGGAAAGGACACCGCAAGATTGAACCCAAGGCTAAGCACTTCTCCCATTGCAAGAAGAACCAATCTAGTAGGCCAAACCAAACTGATAATTCGAAGAGACTTGCAAAGATAACCAATCATACATAAAAGAATTCAGAGAAGATTAAAATATTGTTCACAGATAAACTTGATCATAAACCCACAATTCATCGGTCTCAACAAACACACCGCAAAAAGAAGATTACATCGAATATATCTCCATGAGAGAGGGGGAGAACATTGTATTGAGATCCAAAAAGATAGAAGAAGCCATCTAGCTACTAACTATGGACCCGAAGGTCTGAGGTAAACTACTCACACTTCATCGGAGGGGCTATGGTGATGGTGTAGAAGCCCTCCGTGGTGGATTCCACTTCCGACGGAGCTCCGGAACAGGCCCAAAGATGGGATCTCGTGGATACATAAGGTTGCTGCGGTGGAATTAGGTTTTTGGCTCCGTATCTGATCGTTTGGAGGTACGTAGGTATATATAGGAGGAAGGAGTACGTCGGTGGAGCAAAGGGGGGCCCACGAGGCAGGGGGCGCGCCCTAGGGGGGCGCCCTCCACCCTCGTGGCCACCTCCTTTCTTTCTTGACGGGGGGGTCCAAGTCTCCTGGATCATATTCGGTGAGAAAATCACGTTCCCGAAGGTTTCATTCCGTTTGGACTCCGTCTGATATTCTGTTTCTTCGAAACACTGAAATAGGCAAAAAAAACAGCAATTCTGGGCTGGGCCTCCGGTTAATAGGTTAGTCCCAAAAGTAATATAAAAGTGGAAAATAAAGCCCAATATGGTCCAAAACAGTAGATAATATAGCATGGAGCAATCAAAAATTATAGATACGTTGGAGACGTACCAATTCTCTTTCCGAGAAGTTTGTGTTAAACACAACAAAATTTTCTGTCAAACGGATATCCATCCTTAATCCGGCCACCCGTGTCCACATTAAGGCTCGGGGGCTACTGGGCTTTGCACTCATTATTTATAAATATTACAGGGGCACACCGATCTCCTAATCTGGTGTTGCCACCCGACCAGTGTCTCGGGGGCTACTGCATTGCCTATTCAATGCAGAAAATTCACAGTGCCCAGTGTTCGGCATAATTGAACTATGGACAAGCGCGTCTTCGGACGACAATAAGTACCATATGGAACTTATCCAACATCAAGCTGATATATCACGGCGACTTCTCACGACCCTCTCTCAGGGGCCCGTCTGCCGATCACTATTACCTCTAATATATTACACTACATTTTATTTCTATGTATGCTGCCGAGCTAGGAGTTGATCCTCAGGCCGATTTCACGACCTGGGTCTCAGGGGCTAGCAGGATCAATAGTTTTATGTTTTCCATTAGGTGCATCTCGGATTTTATGCCGATAGACACCTTGAGGGCTACTGGCAATACATCTCGTCAGCAAATAAATTTATACGCATCAGAAATAAAATCCGCAAACAATCAGCCCATGACCGAGGTGCTGAGCCACCTCGGAAGCAGTTCGGCATATAGCTCAGATGCAAGTGGATGACTCCTTATAGGGCATTTCCGGCATTAAGCTCGGCCAACACTTTTTTGAAAGAAGGTGATCTATGACACCTCGGACATAGTCCGGCATTGGAGCTTGGACATAGTCCGGCGTTGGAGCTCGGATACATTCCGGCGTTGGAGCTCGGAAGCGGTCTGGCGTTGGTGCTCGGCTACAAAAGGTACCTCGAATGCAGTCCGGCGTTGGAGCTCGGATGCAAGAGGACACTGCCGCCCGGGAATAACTTCAAACCCGTGGTGTGGCGTAAAAATAATAGGGCATTGATAAAGGCCGAAAACTTAAAGGGACTTCTCGGATACCTGCGTGTAAACTCTTCGCATGCACTTCGGCGATCCTCAAGATCGAAGATGAGAAGATTTGTTGAACCAGCTTTCAAGACCGACGACCGAAGACGAAGAACAGTTCGAAAGAATCGAGGAGCGTCCCCAACTTGAAGACCGGTTCAGGGGGCTACTGACGGTGTCTTGGACTAGGGGGTACTCAACACGTCGTCTCCCGTCCAGCTGGATCAGGCCGAGGACCCCCATGGCGGTTCACTATTGGGCCAGTTCGGACGGCCCATGCCGCATACAAGGAGGATTCCACAAGACTTGGCTCCCAAGATAAGGACTCCTCTAAACCCTAGTCCTACGACGCATATATAAACCGAGGCCAGGCTAGTCAATAGACAATCTCATATTCATTACTACAATCTCGTGGTAGATACGTATACTCTGTACTACACCCATATGAATACAATCAAAAGCAGCATGTAGGGTATTATCTCATCAAGAGAGCCCGAAGCTGGGTAAAACCCCGTGTCCATGTTACCATCGCTCCGAGACGCCTAGCTTAGGACCCCTACTACGAGATACGCTGGATATTGAACCGACATGGGGGTCGAGAGGAGAAGACCATAATGAAATGTTGAAGTGACTCTTATATGCATTATTGTTGATTTAACCAAGAGCCCATATTACTTTGTATTCTCCCCAAATGCCTGCAGATTCCAGCTTAGCCCAATGCACATGCACTATTATTATTATTCACATCGTTTGATCGTGCAAGTGAAAGGCAATAATGACGATATATGATGGACTGATTGAGATGAGAGAAGCTGGTATGAACTCGACCTCTCTTGTTTTTGTAAATATGATTAGTTCATCGTTCCTGATTCATCCTATTATGAATAAACATATTTGCAATGACAATTAGAGATTATAGTTACTTATGCCATGCTTAATTAGCTAGGAGTTTATAATAGTTTATCTTGCGTGCCAACATGCTATTAAAATGATTGTGATGTAGTATAGTAGAGTGGTATCCTCCTTTGAATGATTCGAGTGGCTTGACTTGGCACATGTTCACACATGTAGTTGAAAAAAATCAACATAGCCTTCACGATATTTATGTTCATGGTGGATTATATCCTACTCATGCTTGCACTCAATGTTTATTAATTTTAATGCATGCTCATGACTGTTGTCGCTCTCTAGTTGGTCGCTTCCCAGTCTTTTTCTAGCCTTCACTTGTACTACGCGGGAATACTGCTTGTGCATCCACTTCCATAAACCCCAAAGTTATTCCATATGAGTCCACCATACCTTCCTATATGCGGTATCTACCTGCCGTTCCAAGTAAATTTGTATGTGCCAAACTCTAAACCTTCAAATGAAATTCTGTTTTGTATGCTCGAATAGCTCATGTATCAACTAGGGCTGTCTGTATCTTCCATGCTAGGCGGTTATTCTTAAGAGGAGTGGACTCCGCTCCTCACTCACGAGAAAATGGCTGGTCACCGGGATGCCCAGTTCCATGCTTTATGCAAATCAAATTGAAATAATTGCTAACAAAACTCCCCCGGGACTCTTGTTAGTTGGAGGCACTCGTTGTTTCGAGCAAGCCATGGATAGATGCTTGTTGGTTGGAGGGGGAGTATAAACTTTACCATTCTGTTTGGGAACCGCCTATAATGTGAGTAGCATGGAAGATATCGAGATCTCTCGGTTGTTATGTTGACAACGAAAGTATGCAGCTCAAAATATTATTTACCTCTATTTCAAAATCGAGCTCTGGCACCTCTACAAATCCCTGCTTCCCTCTGCGAAGGGCCTATATATTTACTTTTATGTTGAGTCATCACCCTCTCATTAAAAAGCACCAGCTGGAGAGCACCGCTGTCATTTGCATCCATTACTATTAATTTATATTGATTATGACTATGACTGGATCTCTTTTACCATGAATTACAATGTTTAGTCAGTCCTTGATCTTTAAAGGTGCTCTGCATTTATGTTTTGCGGTCTCAGAAAGGGCTAGCGAGATACCATCTTGTTATATCATATCATGATTGTTTTGAGAAAGTGTTGTCAGCCGAGATTTATTATTATTGCTCGCTAGTTGATTATGCCATTGACATGAGTAAACATGAGACCTAAATGTTATTGTGAATATGGTTAGTTCATAATCTTTGCTGAAAACTTGAATGCTAGCTTTACATATTTACAACAAAAAGAGCAAACAGAGTTTGTAAAAGTTTTTCTTTATCACTTTCAGTTTATCAACTGAATTGCTTGAGGACAAACAAAGGTTTAAGCTTGGGGGAGTTGATATGTCTCCGTCGTATCTACTTTTCCAAACACTTTTGCCCTTGTTTTCGACCCTAACTTGCATGATTTGAATGGAACTAACCCGGACTGACGTTGTTTTCAGCAGAATTGCCATGGTGTTATTTTTGTGCAGAAACAAAAGTTCTCGGAATGACCTGAAAATCAACGGAGAATTATTTTGGAATATATAAAAAATATTGGCGAAAGAAACAAGGCCAGGGGGCACACCCTGTCCACGAGGGTGGGAGGCGCGCCTGCCCCCCTGGGCGCACTCCCTGCCTCATGGGCCCCCTGGAGCTCCACCGAGCTCAACTCCAACTCTATATATTCACGTTCAGGGAGAAAAAAATCAGAGAGAAGGATTCATCGCGTTTTACGATACGGAGCCGCCGCCAAGCCCTAATCTCTCTCGGGAGGGATGAACTGGAGTCCGTTCGGGGCTCCGAAGAGGGGAATCCATCACCATCGTCATCATCAACCATCCTCCATCACCAATTTCATGATGATCACCGCCGTGCGTGAGTAATCCCATCGTAGGCTTGCTGGACAGTGATGGGTTGGATGAGATTTATCATGTAATCGAGTTAGTTTTGTTAGGATTTGCTCCCTAGTATCCACTATGTTTTGAGATTGATGTTGCTATGACTTTGCTATGCTTAATGCTTGTCACTAGGGCCCGAGTGCCATGATTTTAGATATGAACCTATTATGTTTTCAGGAATATATGTGAGTTCTTGATCCTATCTTGCAAGTCTATAGTCACCTACTATATGTTATGATCCGGCAACCCCGAAGTGACAATAATCAGGACCACTCCCGGTGATGACCATAGTTTGAGGAGTTCATGTATTCACTATGTGTTAATGCTTTGGTCCCGTACTCTATTAAAAGGAGGCCTTAATATCCCATAGTTTCCAATAGGACCCCGCTGCCACGGGAGGGTAGGACAAAAGATGTCATTATCGGTTTCAAAACCGGCGGATCTCGGGTAGGGGGTCCCGAACTGTGCGTCTAGGCGGATGGTAATAGGAGACAAGGGATACGATGTTTTTACCCAGGTTCGGGCCCTCTCGATGGAGATAAAACCCTACTCCTGCTTGATTAATATTGATGATATGGGTAGTACAAGAGTTGATCTACCACGAGATCAGGGAGGCTAAACCCTAGAAGCTAGCTTATGGTATGATTGTTGTTGGTCCTACGGCCTAAACCCTCCGGTTTATATAGACACCGGAGGGGGCTAGGGTTACACAGAGTCGGTTACAAGGAAGGAGATCTACATATCCGTATTGCCAAGCTTGCCTTCCACGACAAGGAGAGTCCCATCCGGACACGGGACGGAGTCTTCAATCTTGTATCTTCATAGTCCAACAGTCTGGCCAAAGGTTATAGTCCGGCTGTTCGGATACCCCCTAATCCAGGACTCCCTCAGTAGCCCCTGAACCAGGCTTCAATGACGACGAGTCCGGCGCGCAGATTGTCTTCGGCATTGCAAGGCGGGTTCCTCCTCCGAATACTTCATAGAAGATCTGAACACAAGGATCGTGTCCGGCTCTGCAAAACAAGTTCCACATACCATCGTAGAGAGAACAATATTTTCACAAATCTAATCTGCGGACGTATTCCATGGCGTGACATCACACTACAACCAAGCCTTTATTCGAATCGTTTTTTACACCCCACCTCAGCGTGTTTCGCGAGGCAGGTTCCTTGGCACGTCTTGTCGAAGCAGAGATCGTGTCCCCTTTATTTACGGGATTTTCATCAACGCGGACGCGGGTAACCCAATCGTGCCCGTTGGTATGTCCCCTCGATCGAAGGTAAGTCCCAAACGGTCACAAGGAGGGCTCTTGGTATTCAACCTCTTTATAAAGAGACCAAGGCCTTACTCTTTTCTTTCGATCTCAATCGAATTCGCCTCCCGCCTCGAGTTCCAACACCCGAAGCTTCAGATTCAGGCGCTTCGGACCTTCGATTATGTCCGGATCCCACCTTCAAGGTCGATGGATGCCTTCCTCCATCACGGAGGAAGACATAATAAAGCTAAGGGAGGCCAGGTACTTGACCAGCGAAATCCAGCATAGGTTGCCTGCTCAAGGGCAGGTTATTCCCACTCCCAAGCCCGGCGAGAGCGTCGTGTTTGTATCCCACTTCCTCCGAGGGCTAGGCTTCACAACGGATCCCTTCGTGAGGGGGATCATGTTCTATATGGGCTGGAATTCCATGACTTAGCTCCGGAGTCTATCCTCCACATCTCATCGTTTATCGTCGTGTGCGAAGCTTTCCTCCTCATTACCCCTCACTTTGGACTGTCGCTAAAGACCTTCAAAGTGGAGCCTACGATGATCGAGGGGCAGCATGCAGAGTGCGGAGGCGCTGTAATAAGCAAAAATGCTGACGCCCCGTGGGCCGAGGGCTCTTTCAAGGAGGAGCTCAGCCTATGGCAACAAGAGTGGTTTTATATCACGGCTCCCAGGGGTACCAAGTGGGTGGATCCACCTGTCTTTTGTTCGGGTCCCCCGTCATGACTGACGTCATGGGTCAACAAGGGGCTAGACTGGGGACCAGTAAAGCATGTGCACGTATTACAGAGCCGCATCCGAGATCTCCTAGAGAGAGATGTCAGTCTAGTCGTGGTGGCGCAAGTCATGTTAATTCGCCGAGTCCTGCCTTGCAAACGTCGTCCCCTCCTCCTGTGGGAGTTTAACCCGGAGGGACTGCGAGCTCTTCAACATTTCCTTGGCATGACGCCCGTGGAGATGTACAAACTGTTCTTCGGACTACAAGCAATGTGTCCGGATTCCACTGAGGATGCAGGTCTGAGCTGCAATCGTCCGGATACCCAAGTAAGTAGCCCCGCATCCGAACACTCCATCTATTTATTTATCGCAACATCGCCCTTTAAAAAAGCCGCTCTTTAACCAGGAGTGGATAGCGAAGGCAAAGTTGATCAGGTGTCCGGCCCCCCTCCCTGAGACCTTGCCAGGCCCTGTGTTAACTAAGATGCGGGAGACCGCGCCTTATCCAGCGCCTTTGGGAGAAGATAAAGGGGGAAACAAGGAAGCTACCGCCTTCGAGGAGGAGGTTAACCGGAAGGGAGGAATCGAAACTTCCTCTCCCCAGGGAAATAAGAGGACCGCCTCTAAGGACTCGGAGAAAATGGTCTCAAAACGGGGGAAGAAATCTTCGTCAGAGGGTCCTGCACCGGGGGATACCCCGGCCGCACCATGCCCTCAAGGGGATCAGCCCTCTACTGAGCTGTAAGTGAAAGGGTACTTAATAATGAGGAAGAACCTTGCTTTACTTCTGAGGAAAATAACCGAAGCCTTTGTCTTTGCAGTTCGGATCTTAGCCCTTCCCAGCAGAGCTCGTCTTCGGGGGATCTTCTTCCGGAGATGATGGAGAGCGGAACGCCTCCCCCTGCCATGCCGCCTCATGGGGTGGGCGACCCTGAAGTGTCGTCGCGGAGGGTTTCTCCTGATCCGGCGAGGCCGGAAGGTAGTCGTATAGCCATCCGAAGCCCTCAGTATCCGACTTTTAAAGAGAGCAATCAAAAAAGTCTGGCACTGCCTAGCGTGCGGTCAGACGTACTGAGGGATCTGCTAGAGCGAGCAGTTATCTCAGAGGAGCACCGCACGTTAATGGGTATGGTAATTGAAAGGATTTCGTCCGCGGAAAGCGGGTTGCATGAAGCTGTCATGAGTCTACTGATGGGTTTTGAGGTGCGTGAAGTGATGCACCTTTTTGACAGTACCGCATATTTTTAAGATGTGCCCTGTATAGATAGTAGCCCCTGAGACTCTGGGTGCTGTCGTCAAAGTCCCAGGTATAATTGTGCCGCCTTCATATGCAGGTGGCGAAGTGTTCGGTGGCCAGCCGGACTGTTGAATTTGCCGAGTTAAAGCGGTAACTTGACGTGGCAGATGCCGACATCGTGCTTGTCAACAAGCGGCTTGACGAGGCACAAGGTATTTGATTTCTCCGGACACACATGGTAAGAGGAGAATGATGCCAGTATCTATAACATGTGTGTTTAATGCAGATGGAGCTGCGGCCATGGAGAACCTGCGGACAGAACTTGCGCGAGCCAAAGAACAAGCCAGAAAAAGCGATGCGGCTGCCCTAAAGGCAATCGAGGAGCTGAAATCCGAACAGGCTGCTCACTGCCAAAGCAAGGGGGAAATGGCCAAGATGGCTGTGGAATTGAAGAACGCAGCTGACCGTTGCAAGCTTCTTGAAAAGGAAGATCAAGCGAAGAGGACAGACCTGGAGAAGGCCACGATGGGGGCCAAGGGTACCCCTCTGCGATGAGAGCGATGAAGGAGGAGATGCGGCAAGCCGGAGATATCACGGCCGGGAAGCCTTTTATGCTGCCGATGAAGTTCGGAGATCCTAAATATCCTCCTTTGGACCGGCTGTGGAGTTCTGCGGACGCATATATGTATTTAGCGGCGAGTGCTGCTGATGCGGCCGAACACTTCCGAGATCAAAAAGATCGCGAAGTGGAAAAGCTGTTCTGGTCACAATTTAACCATCCAGAGCGTCCGCTTCCATTGACTGATCGGCTGGCCGAATGGGCCGAGCTGAACAGATTGTCCGGACTCGCCATGAAGTATGTCGTGGATCATCTGTGGCCGGAAAGGCCAAAGCCGAACAATTATTTTAGTTTGATGCAGCAGTTCCTTGGTGCAGTACCGCATATCAATGCGATGAAGAGGTCGGCATGCGTAGAGGGTGCGCGGATGGCCCTTGCCCATGTGAAGACATACTGGGCGGAGATGGAGGCCACCGTCGTTGTAGCCCAAGATTCGGACGAAAGCCGAGTACCTGCCGAGCACTACTTTCAAGAAGTTCTTGAGGGCGCTCGTTCAATAGAGGCGCAGTGCTCGAAGAATATTATGTTCTAATGACATGTATTCCCATTGGAAACAATGTTTTGCTGAAATGTAAAGGCTATTTTATACTTGTGCCTGCAAGAATTATAATACCTCCTGTGCGGCCGTTTACGTATATATGTATATAACCTGAAAGATGGCAGTCGCCGGCTTCAGCCCCCACGCATGTAATGCAGGGGTGTTCGCAGAAGATGCATATTCACACTTGATCCAACGTCTTGGTCCATTAAGGAGGTGACAGCGCAGCGAACTAGGCAATCGGACTATAATGCTTTATCACTTTCACTTAGCCATAGGAGTTTGACAGTGGGGCTACTATATAGCCTCTGGTGGCTCCGCGCTCATCCGAATTCGGGGCGCGTATATGCCTGGCCGGGAAACGGCCCTTCGTTAAGGCGGAGGAATCCCGAAGATTCCGCTAGGTCATCGAGTGGTTGACCAGTCTCACGCTATATCATGATAGTCAGTTTTTGGCTTTCTCTATTGAGGTGCTCGCCTGGCCGAACCGGGGCACAATCGCAGTAGTTCTCCTGGTGCCGCCTTAGCCGATAGAGCGGAACGTAAGGCAGCAAAACACAGGAGCCAGGCAAACCCAACATTTGACCAAAGACATGATTCAGAGCTGATGCATATAAGGCCAAACTCACGACGCCGAACACTCCCTAAGGTATTTGGTCTTTGAGATTTTAAACGGGCTGAACAGTGCCCTTTGTAATATGCCCCTGGTGTCCAGGTACGTGCAATATTCTAACGTGGCCACATGCCAAGACGCCAGCCTCCTTCTCAGCTATGCTGAGAATCAGGGGGATGTGTATCAATAAGAGACAGTAAAAAAGGTTTACGCAGGGTCTTAATCTAAAAAGAATCCTTGGAACGGGTCCCTGCTGCACGTCTGCGCCTGTGTCTCCGTTGTGCCATATCCTGGATGGGTGTAGCACGATGGTCATCTGTAAAAAGAGAGGAACTTAGCTGAATAAGTAGTCGTGCAAAATGTGTGTTATACTAAATAAACAAAGTATAATTCAAGATGGGTAAAATTGAGCCTTATTGCCGCTTGTTTACATGCGCGGAGCCCCTTGTATAGGGGTGTATAGCCATCAAACCTTTATCAATTATACGGTTATGCCAGACTCGTCTAGCCACGTCTGTGGTCTTAACGACCTATTAGGTGCTCTGGTTGGTGAGGCAGTTTAGTGTGTGGCTGCCAAAGAAGCCGCACAGTCTTCCGCGCGCAAGGAGCGCTCAATATTTCCCTTTACTAAGATGATGCCTCGTGGACCGGGCATCTTAAGCGTGAGAGACGCATAATGCGGTATTGCGTTAAAGTGAGCGAAAGCTTCGCGTCCCAGTAGTGCTTGATAACCACTTTTAAACGGAGTGATGTGGAAGGTTAGCTTTTCGCTAAGGAAGTTGTCGGGGAAGCCGAACATAACCTCTAGTAGGAGGGAGCCCGTGCAGTGGGCTTCTGGGTCTGGCGTTACTCCTTTAAAGGAAGTATTTCTATGGTTAATATTTGTTGGGTCCATCCCCATTTTGCAGACTGTGTCCTGATATATTAGGTTTAAACTACTGCCGCCGTCCATCAGGACTCGTGTAAAGTGGTATCCGTCAATTATCGGGTCTAACACCAAGGCAGCCCATCCTGCGTGGCGGATACTTGCAGAGTAATCCCGATGATCGAAGGTGATCGGTTTGGATGACCAGTGGCGGAACTCCATTGTGATAGGCCCTAGGGCACGTATCTCTATGGGCGCCACTTTTGTTCTCCCCTTTGTCACGTGTAACACGTTTACTGTTTTGACTTCTGGTGGGAATTTCTTCTGTTCCCCAGTGCTTTGTTTGCGGGGTTCGTCATCGTCTACACTTGGTGTATCCAGCCCCTTGTGTTCGGCGTTGAGTTCGCCGGATTGCTTGAATACCCAACATTCTCTATGGGTATGATTTGCAGGTTTACTAGGGGTGCTGTGGATTTGACATATCTTGTCCAAAATCTTGTTTAGGCTGGACAGTTCATCCCTGTTGCTTTTAAGAGGCAGCTTTTGCTGACCCCGCCGAGAGCTTTTGAATCCGGCGTTTACCGCCGTGCTCTTCGGGCTGTCTTCTTTATTCCGGCGCTTGTTTGTGCTGCGCTGTGGCTTCCCGTTTCCGTCCCTGACTTCGGATGTACTTGGGTCGCTGGTGCTACATCGGGCTAACCAGCTGTCCTCGCCCGCGCAAAAGCAGGTCATGAGGCTTGTTAACGCAGCCATTGTTCTCGGCTTTTCTTGGCCGAGGTGTCTGGCGAGCCATTCATCTCGAACGCGGTGTTTGAAAGCTGCTAAGGCTTCGGCGTCCAGACAGTCTACTATTTTATTCTTTTTAGTAAGAAACCTGTTCCAAAGCTTTCGGGCTGACTCTCCGGGCTGTTGAGTTATATGACTTAAATCGTCTGCATCCGGTGGTTGGACATAAGTCCCTTGAAAATTTGCCCGAAAAGCATCCTCGAGCTCTTCCCAACTTCCAATGGTGTTTTCGGGAAGGCCTTTAAGCCAATGTCGGGCTGGCCCTTTGAGCTTGAGGGGTAAGTACTTGATGGCGTGGAGATCGTCTCCTCTAGCCATGTGGATATGGAGGATATAGTCCTCAATCCAGACCCTAGGGTCTGTCGTTCTGTCGTATGCCTCTAAGTTTACGGGTTTGAATCCCTCTGGAAATTCATGGTCCAGCACCTCATCGGTGAAACATAGGGGGTGTGCAGCGCCCCTGTATTTGGGTGTACCGTGGTGTTCGGATTTTTGTTGTGTTGCATTGCTTGCTAGAGCGTGCTTTCTTGGCCCGTAGATAGATCTGGTTGGGCTGTCTTTTTGATGCGAGTCCTCATGTGGATCGCATGCTGGCTTGTGTGCGGCGTCGTTTGCCGCTCTATGTTGGCCATGAGGTCGTCTATCCGACCAGATGGCTGCTTTGTTTTTTGATTGCGGGGGCTCTAAGGCCTCCTCATCGAATTCAGGTAGTAGCTTTCGCTTCAGGCAGCTCTTTGTGTGGCGGCTACCGCCATACTTGTCTGCGGTGTTGAGTACTTAACTCCATCTGATTCGGAGTGCATCTTCCACAGTCTTGAGCTTCCGCTTCTATTTTTTCAGGCTACGCGCAGTGGCTATGAGCCTTTTATGGAGGCTCTTCTGCTCCAGGAGCTTATCCAGTGTGATATCTTCCGGACTATTATCTTCGCCGGAGACGGGTTGTTTGGTTCGATTCTCCGTGTTGCCATCGTCGAACGGTTGTTCAATGTCGTTTTCGTCGTCCGCTGGCTCACCCTGCTCTATTGCTGGGTCTGTATGCCCGTTGTTTCTGTCGAGGCAGGGTTTGGAGCGGCGCTTAAGACGCCGCCGTGACTGCTTTTCGAGGGAACGATCCTTCGCTGCGTCCTTCCGTTCCTCGTCGTCGTTTTCTTTGGGTGTGTCCACCATGTATACATCATGGGATGAGGTGGCTGCCTAGTGCCCTCTAGGCAGTTGTTCCTGTTCGTCTCCTGCATCATCGTCCATACCGTCGATGTCTTCGGAGTCGAAGTCGAGCATGTCGGTCAAATTGTCGATAGTGGCTACTAAGTGGGTGGTGGGTGGGCGGCGAATTTCTTCGTCATCCGCATCCCAATCCTGCCGAACGTAGTTCGGCAAGGACTCTCCTGACAAGGAGGGAGACCTTAGTGAGTTTAGTATGTCGCCAAAGGGCGAGTGTGGAAAGATATCCGCGGTGGTGAACTCCATGATCGGCGCCCAATCGGATTCGATTGGTAGGAGCGCGGGGGGTTCGGAGTCCGGAGGAGAGTCCGGCAATTTGGAGTCATGGGCTTCACGAAGGGTAAGGCTGGTATTCGGCTCGATCGCCATTGAGTCTGCGGCCTCCATGGCGGGGTCTAACCACCCGTCCACGGATGGCGCGATTGGCTCCGAGTTGAAGGTCGGAGCGGTTGCAGGTGCGATCTCCTGAACACTGTCCGGTGGCAGAGCTAAATCATGCCCATCATGATAGTGTGGCGCACTCGGCAGAGGCTCAGATCCGGTGAAGATCAAATCTCCGCGGATATCGGCCGTGCAGTTTAAGCTTCGAAACCTGACCTGGTGGCCAAGGGCGTAACTTTCAATCTGCTCCAGATGGCCAAGCGAATTGGCCCGCAGTGCAAAGCCGCCGAATACAAAAATCTGTCCGAGGAGAAGTGTCTCACCCTGGACTGCATCGCTAACGATGATCGAAGGAGCCATCAAGCCTAATGATGACGACACAGAGGAACTCTCAATGAAAGCACCAATGTCGGTGTCAAAACCGGCGGATCTCGGGTAGGGGGTCCCGAACTGTGCGTCTAGGCGGATGGTAACAGGAGACAAGGGACACGATGTTTTTACCCAGGTTCGGGCCCTCTCGATGGAGGTAAAACCCTACTCCTGCTTGATTAATATTGATGATATGGGTAGTACAAGAGTTGATCTACCACGAGATCAGGGAGGCTAAACCCTAGAAGCTAGCCTATGGTATGATTGTTGTTGGTCCTACGGCCTAAACCCTCCGGTTTATATAGACACCGGAGGGGGCTAGGGTTACACAGAGTCGGTTACAAGGAAGGAGATCTACATATCCGTATTGCCAAGCTTGCCTTCCACGCCAAGGAGAGTCCCATCCGGACACGAGACGGAGTCTTCAATCTTGTATCTTCATAGTCCAACAGTCCGGCCAAAGGTTATAGTCCGGCTGTCCGGATACCCCCTAATCCAGGACTCCCTCAGTCATGCAAGTTCTTTTCCATAAGCACGTATGACTATATTCGGAATACATGCCTACATTACATTGATGAATTGAAGCTAGTTCTGTGTCACCCTATGTTATAATTGTTGCATGAATAATCACATTCGGCATAATTTTCCATCACCGATCCAATGCCTACGAGCTTTTCACATATTGTGCTTCGCTTAGTTACTTTTCCGTTATCACTGTTACAATCACTACAATACTATCACTGTTGCTTTTGCCACCGTTACTGTTACTTCCATACTACCTTGCTACTAAATACTTTGCTGCAAATACTAAGTTATCCAGGTGCGATTGAATTGACAACTCAACTGCTAATACTTGAGAATATTCTTTGGCTCCCCTTGTGTCGAATCAATAAATTTGGGTTGAATACTCAACCCTCGAAAACTGTTGCGATCCCCTATACTTGTGGGTTATCAAGCAGCTCGACCGACTCGGCTCCCATGGTCATCTCTGGTAAATTCCTCGCCAGCTACTCAGAGCGTAGTACAACAGCAATAGCGGAGGCGGGGCTCCATGGGCGCAGAAGGAGGCGGTTGAATGTGGCGTAGGGCGGCTGCGTGGGCCAGCTATGTGGCCGGCGGCCATGGCCGCGCGCCGACGCTCCAGTGTGCTTTGGGCGCAGGGAGAGAGGAGGAGAAGAAGGGAGGCATAGAGGAGGGGAAGAAAATGAGGAAGAGACACTAACATGTGGGCCCACATGTCAGTTAACGGTCAAACAAACTGGCATACAGACAATTCGTTTAGGTGCGGGCCCGATCTATGATAATCACGATCAATTGTAAGACACCCAGCCATTTGGTTTTTTTAAAGAGCCGACCACACTTGTGGTTGGTATCAGCAACAAACAAAAAGCCGGTAGTTTTTTGAAACCCTAGTGCAAAAGGTGATAGTTTTATACTATTCACTTCAATCCCAGTCCTCCTTCATCCCTTGATCCCTCCATGCTTTTGCTTTGAATATCTTATTGAGATGAATTTACATTGAATTTGACTAGATGCAGTACATAGGTTGATGACGTGATGAACGCATACACATAATCTATTCAAGTATGTCATTATGATTGATAAAAAGTACTTATTATTGTAGAATTACTAAATAATTAAGATGACTGAAAAAACTTCTCTTTTTAGAGACATGTTATTGAAGAATGAATTTGACTAGACACGGTACATATGTAGATGAACTGATAGGAAGTATATTCGTAAGATCATATTGATATATTACAATGTGGTATGGGTAATTAGTTAGAACGTTCACATATCATATATGTTGTACAAAAAATGTAGGAGGACCACCGGGTTTCCATATCCTAGCTCCGCAGCTCCTTTGCGGTTGCCAGCTTCCACCTTGCCACTGGTTGCGGCCTGCGGCGCTTCTGATGGCACCACCTCACATCATAAATGGGTCTTTGGTGGCATCTCGCCTTAATGCGGAGGCATATGGAGTGACTCCTACATCCACACACTCAGACATCACAGTCACCTACCTACCTGCAGCCTGTCATGCCGGTCTGGCCTGCTCGGATGGGCGTGATTGTTCCCCTTGGTTATGGGTGGTCGTGAGATGGCGCTGGACTTTGCCAAGGTTTGGTGTGATCCTCCTTGGCCCAATGCATTTGTAGAAGTTCGGCGTCTCTTAACTGCAAGATCTTCGCATGGCTGGCACTGCAATTTCGACTATGGACCTCTGATCGGCGTGCCGGTCATGGGCTCCAAGAGGAGGCCTCAGCTTGCTTCACATGTTTAAAGGCCGAAGACAACATGGACAACATTCGTGTCTAGTGTGTCTACGCTAGGAAAGTATGGCATTCATGCTTCGAATACTATAGAACCAACGTCCACTACCCGACGAGGATTGATACATTCAGCTTCCTATGAGCGGTGGCTGCCGGAGAGAGGAAATTTCAAACGTGCACATAAGCGAGGTTTCGACACCTTGGTCATCGGGATAGCTGGTCTTTATGAAAACAACGGAATGCTAGAGTTTTTCAGCAGAGGGATTAAGAGAGGACCCCAAAACAATTTGTAGCTCATATCATAAATGGGATGTCTAAGTGGAAACAAGCTAGTTGTGAAGGCTTATAACATTTCTTGAGAGAGTGGGCTAGATGATTTAGCGTGGTGTGTCGGCACACTTGCTTCGATGTTCGCATCAGTTTATAAGTATTGTAAACTTGTGTTGCCTTCTATAAAAATATGACCAACTCACGCTGCCTTCTATAAAAAACCGAAAATCCTACACTTACGGAAAATCCATACGGATTTGTTTTTACGGACTCGTCTTCCACTAATCCTGCCCCCTGATTTTCAGGAGTGGCCCCCTCTTCCCATTTATACCCAACCATAATTTTTTTTTGTGGGGTAAAGGGGATTGTATTGATTAAGTAAGAGTCACATTACAATCCCGAAGGAGAAGGCTTAAAATTTCTTCAGGGCCTGATCCTAACCATACCACAGTTCGACCCTCCTGTCGACCAAATCTAGTGAGAAGATGGCTAGCATAGTTCTGGCCACGGGGTATTTTACTAATAGTGAACCTTCTACCCGAGCTCAAGAGGTGCTTCACCTCGCTGACAAGGTGTCCCAGGTGAGAGCAGTCACGAGAGTTGTTATTAATCATGCTGACGAGCTCGGCGGAATAACCACAGTTTGACACGGTCGTCCGTAGCTTTAATCCCATATGAACCTGTCCGTAGCTCTAGCATCTCTCTAAAAAAACAAGCGACGACCAACTCACGCTGCAAACACGTCCTTGGATTAATTATGATAGGTCTACCCTCGTGCCGAGTCGTCGCTAGATGAGTGGTTGAGTGAAGAAGTCAATACGAGGAGTGGTCCGATTACAACGATTTATGGATCCGATTAGTTCCTGGAAACTACTGCGTGGACGCGTCTGACAGCTGCTCGTGTGGCCGTCGTCCATCTCGCGGCGCGGTCCGGCAGCTGCTGGTCTCGACACGGCAACGTACCGGTGAGCTGGGTCCTGCACTCTCGTCTTCACGCGGCTCCAGCCTCCGGCATACAAGTCTTCATCCCGGTGTCCTGGCCCTACACTTGTCACAGATTTCTCAAGCTCTTGGAGCTAGCAAGCGCGTCCATCATCCATCCACACAGTAACACACTTATTCACAGCGACGGGTATGCCCTGCGCCTGCTCCAAGCATTCGACGTCGCATCTTCGCTAGCGTTCGACCGTGCCCTGGAGAATCGGTTATCGGGGATCGAGCTGCATGACATCCCATCTCCGGCGCCAGCAATCGGAAACGGCGGCGGCCCCGACGGTGTGCTGGACATTTGGTTCTGCGAGCTTGACGTGGGCTGGGTTCTCCAGATCTGGCAGGAGCATGGCTCCTGCTGGCAGCTCCCGGTCTGAGACCACAAGTCGACCACATCGTTGCAAGACTCGGTTGAGAGGTGGATCCGAGGTCTCACCGTGATTGTCCAGAGTATAGATACGCTGGTGTCCAATCGCCACGAGATGACGGCGATCGTACGGTTTGGCAAAGCAAGCATTTCCAAGATGTTCGTCTTCGTTGAGGCCGTCCTCTCTGCTTTCAAGCCAGAGAAGCTATAGGCTGTGCTAGACATGTATATATGTGTCACCAATGCATTATATATGAGCACAAAGAAATATTCAGCACGATACTTGACTTGTTGAGTACAGAAAGAGAGAGGCTATGGGAGGCCATATCCAGCACGATGGAGGAGATGAGGACATTCGTCGAGGGTGATGAAGGTTTGTGGGCTATGGAAATTAAGCATGGAGGAGGCGATGTTCACAAGAACACCCGCTTGGTGGCGAGTTCCATTGTGTCCTTGAAGAAAAAATACTTTTGACGCCGAACTTTTTGCGGTCCGACAACAACTTTAACCTTGATGTCCTGATAGATAAAACGGCGGATTATCTAAAAGATCTGCTTCTCAGAAAATCACAATTGTGCTTGGATCCAAGCCTCAGGTACCTGTTCTTGCTCAACAATTCCTATTTTGTGGCGTCACTCAATCTTCCCTTGTATCTACGCTTTGTGATTCTTGAACACGCACCCGAATGCAAAATGTACATGGATAGCTACCTTGATGCTTCTTGGGGACCTGTGTTATCCTGCATAGCGAAATCGAATTTTCCTGGACCGATCCGTCGTTGGATCAACACCTCTTCATTGGCTAAATTTGAGTCGGCATTTCATAAAACCTATCAAGCTCAGAAGTTCTGGAAGGTTCCAGACCCTTGTCTCAGATATGTGCTGCAGAGTGCTATCACCAGGAGAGTTGGATCGGGTTATCGTGACTACCTAGAGGAGCATCCAGAGCTAGAGAAGCATGTTGGCCGTGAAAGCAGCAGTCCTGAAGTGTTGGAGGAGATGTTGGGAGAGCTATTTGAAGGATGAAAACTGCTTGACATATGGAACAGGGTCACCCAACAGATAAGAGGCCAGAGTAATGTTTCATCATTACAGTTGGAACTTTTTTTCATTTTCATTTGAAGTGAAGCTGTATTCTGAATTTCGTTGGTAGCTTAATAAGCGCCAGATACTATATCAACTGGGCACCAGCTGTGGGTGTGTTTTTTTTTTACTGTGATTCCTTATGAGATCCTTCCACATTCTGCTCCTGCGTCAATTCCATACATAGATAATTGCCATATTTAGTTCTGATTATGTAACATCATATACACATTTATTTTTGTCTAATTCAGTACAAGTTCAGCTTTGCAGATGCCAAGACCTTTTCATAAATCTGTTATAGAGCTAATGTTCAGGCCCTTAGTTTCAGCTTTAAATACAATTTAATGGATTAATTGG
Organism: Triticum dicoccoides; assembly: GCF_002162155.2. NCBI lineage: Eukaryota > Viridiplantae > Streptophyta > Magnoliopsida > Poales > Poaceae > Triticum > Triticum dicoccoides. The sequence continues at coordinate 756,513,585 of NC_041382.1, forward strand.
ACAGATGTTAATATCAATTCCATCCTTGAGCTATATTGACAGACAAACTCCCCAAACATAACTGAAGCTCCTCATCACAGATTTGCGAGCGTCTTTTCAGCAGCAAAACCGAATCAGCATACATCAAGGCCTTTTCCTGTAACAAGCATCAAAACACTTGGTGTTACACTGGGTTACAATGTTCATGGCCGGCCTTAATGCATGATCCACGGCGCACATCTCTCATTGTAAATCTGTGATGCATTTATAAACCTATATTATCTATGTAACACTCACAAGTACGGAAGTCTTGGCTAATGTCTACATGAGAAGAGAAGAAGAAAAATGATGGAATACAATATATATCACCAAAATTTAGTATGATGCTCTACGACGCGCTAGCACGGAGGTATATACAACCGGTCAATTAATCATCATTTGCAAGCGACTTCTTGACACGATCATTCCTTATCAGCTTCTGTGGAGCTCTGCACGGAGTGGGGAGAAGGGAGGGTTTCATGCGTTTGACAGGCCTTCATCGTCTTGTGCGGTTCTGAATTCTACTTCTTCATAACATAACTGAATTCTGCACAGTGTGAGTAGAGTAACTGTATTTTCTTTTAGCAATGAACTGACGCTATCGTTACTGATTATAAACGGAAACAATACAGCATTTTGCGCAAACTGAAAAGGCAAACACGACGGGCAGTTTTCTATCTCGGCAGTAGTTGCATTGAAATATTCCTCGCCTCCAACTCCGTCCCTTTCTGTCTCGGCGGTCTTCCAAGCTTAGTCTCCGATAGCATAACAGGTGACGACCAAAAATCGTAGAACGTGGTGTGGTGGAGGACGCTCCTCGTGCCGAGCCGTCGCTGGCTCGCCAGTGAGAGCGAAGCAGTCAAGACGAAGAGCAGTGGTCCGATTACAACGATTTATGGATCCCAATGGCTCCTGGAAACTACTGCGTCGACGCGTGACAGCTGCTCGTGTGGCCGTCGTCCATCTCGCGGTCCGGCAGCTGGTCTCGACACGGCAACGTACCGGTGAGCTGGGTCCTGCACTCTCGCCTTCACGCGGCTCCAGCCTCCGGCTGTCCGGCATACAAGTCTTCATCCCGGTGTGGCGGTCTCCCGGCCCTACAACTTCTCACAGTTTTGTCAAGCTCTTGGAGCTAGCAAGCGCGGTTCCGGCAATCGGTGAGTGACCCGACCCTGCGGTCACTTCTGACTGTTCCTCTCCAAGGAAATGGCTGTTGATTTCAGCCTCTCATCCAGCTCGTCGACCAAGGAAGGGCGTCCATCCACCAAGTAGAAGCATGGCGGGCCGGCTTGCTGCCGTGCCGGAGGAGGCCACTGACCGCTCCCCGGCTGCCTACCCGCCGAGCAACCTCTACCGCGACTCGATCCGGAGCGTCGCCCTTCCCCGCGGGCAGTACATCAGATCCACTCTGTTCGCCCACTCCGGTCAAAGCGGCGGATCCAGCTTCTCCGGCGCTTCGAGTCATTATCCGTCCAGCAACTCCGGCTGCTCCACGGGCCCTGGATGGGGATCCGCCCCCACCCAGGTGCTCGCGTTGATCTCTAACCGTATGGTCAGCGACGGCTACACCCAGCGCATGGTCCAAGCATTCGAGTACGGTGGTGACCCAGACCGTTTGCTGGTGCTGGGTGCTTGGTTCTTCGAGCTCGACGTGGACTGGCTTGCCCAAACGCACCTCCAGGATATGCCGGCGTCGTCGCTCCAAGACTTGGTCGGGAGATGGATTCGAGCTCTCACCGTGATAGTCTTCAATATCAGAAATCTGATGGTCGCCGTTCACAAGGAGCCGCCGGCCATGGTGGCACGGTTTGGCAAAGCAAGCGTCTCCGCGATGCTCGTCTTCGTCAACGCCATCCTCGCTGCTCCCAGAGGAGAGACGCTTCGGGCCGTGGTAGACATGTTCGTCTGTGTCTCAAGTGTATCATACTACATGTTCACCACGCTCGTGATCTCTCCGGAAGCGAAGAGCATCTTCGGCGAGATAGGCGGTTTGTTAGAGAGGGAAGGAAACATGTTACTTGAGGCCGTATGTAGCATGATGGAGGAGGTCAGGACACTCATCGAGGACGACGACTCGTGGGCTGTCGAGATTCTGCGAGGCAGAGGCGAGGTTCATAGGAACACTCGGTTGATGGTGGATTGCATCATGTCCATGAAGATGACACGCACCTCCGCGCACAGACACGACACTGAAAACCTTCGTGGCATGGTAGAAAACTCCGTTGATTATCTGAAGGATGTGCTCCTTAGAAAATCGGAGCTATGCTCGGATCTAAGTCTGAGGTACCTGTTCCTGCTCAACAATTACTATTTCCTAGCGCAGGTGTCTGACCCATCAGGAGACAATTATGGACTTAAACTTACACCTGAATGTGAGAAGTACATGGATAGTTATCTTGATGCTTCTTGGGGGCATGTGCTGCCATGCCCACAGAAATCAAAATTTTCCGAGCTGCTCTGTTGTTGGTGGTATTGGATCGACGACTCTTGGCTGGTTAAATTCGAGTCAGCATTTCATCAAACTTACGAGGCTCAGAAGTTGTGGAAGGTCCCGGATCCTCAGCTCAGAGATGCGCTGCGCAGAGCTATCGCCATGAAAGTCATGTCAGGTTACCGGGCCTACCTGAGGAACCATCCGGTGATAGAGCAACATGTTACCCGCGGAAGAAGCAGCAGTCCCGAGGTTTTAGCGTTGTTGGGACATATATTCGAAGGATGAAAACTGCTTGAGGAATTGAGGCATCCAGCAGAGTCAACAGACAAATAAGAGGCTGGACTTTTTGTATTTATAATTATCTCTTCCATTTTGAAGTGAAGTTGTATTCTGAATTACATTGGTAACTTAAGCATCAGATACTACATCATATGGTCACATTCTCTGTGTGTGACTTTATTTGATTTCGTGTGGGTATGCCTATGCCAAATAGTTTTGTTCAATTTCATTCATATATTTCCCCCAAAAAATGCAATCATAGATAATTGCCATGCTTTTGAGTTCGCACAACATTATATGCACACTTACTTTCATCTAGTTCAGTAAAACTTCAGCTTGCTTGCCAGGGTCACTGAAACGTACAGGACTACAGGTAGCACTGTACTGAACAACAAAATGGTAAAACTTCGACACAGAAGATAGTCTTTTCTATGTAACTGTACTGTTCATATGTGAAAATGCACTCTCATTTCTTATGCACTTGTTACATTATTGATACACATGTGGATTTTTTGGGGTAAGATTGTCGGCTTAACTCTGAATATATTAATATAACGGGTTAGTTGGATAGATGCTGGTTTCGTTCTCCCTCTTTAGCTAAACTGACAATCTCGGCAACATGTATCCTCATCACAGAGCTGCCAACGCCTTTTCAACAGCAAAAGATGAATCAGCAAACATCAAGACTTCTCCTTTAACAAGCATCAAAACCACAACACAGCTGAATTACAACATTCATGGCCCGCATTGTGAATCTGTGATGCATTTATATAACTATTTCTACTATGTAAGAATAAGATCCACCTGTACGAAAGTCTGGCTAATGTCTGCATATAAAGAGGAGAAGAAAATGAAACGAAGAACCATATATTACCATAATTTATTAGTATGCTATATATTCAATGATGCTCTAGCACAGAGGTACAACCCGTCAATCTTCATTTGTAATGAATTTTAAACAAAAACATTTTGTGCCAGCTTCTGTGGGGCTCTGCACGGAGCGAGGAGAACAGAGAGCTTCATGCATTTGACAGGCCTTGATCGTCTTGCAATGCTCCACCTCATCGTCTCGTACATTGATGAATACATCGTGCTACAAGTTATCTGCAATGGGACAAGAGAACGAGTGAGCAGTTCATAGTGTTGTTAATCTTCATAGAGAAAGCATTAAAGGGAAGAGTTCAATTTTTGTTTATAGAGCTATATATTATCAGTACAGACAGTCCGAATCTGAATAGGGGAAGCAGGAGACAGTAGCTCAGGTAACAATCTGGTGAAATGAATCATAACTGTACTTTGAGGACGACCGGATTGAGGCGACTAACGTGGAGAGGGAGGGGAGGAAGGAGAACGGAGAGCGCCATGTGTGGCTCTTCGAGGAGCTCCAGGCCGACGGCTTCAACACGGGGGTCGCCTACGTGACCTTGACGGAAAGTAGTGTAGAACTTTTAGTTGTTTTTAGGGATATTTTACTGTGTAAAAACTAATCTAAAAATGGATGAAAATTTAGCGTATGGTCTTTTGGCGGACACGGTTGGATGACTGCCGCTCAACCGGGTGTCCGCAAAAGCGTTCAGACGTGTCCACGAACATTTGGTGGCATCTGTTTGGTGACTTGCTCGTGGGTAGTAACGTGGTAATTGGTTGTCGAGAGCTCAGTAGTTTGGCCCCTCAACTTGCAGTTGGCTAAAACTAAAAATGGTCTATCGGTAACACCACAAAATGCATACACCAACAATATACATTCTTGTTCTCTCTCTTGAGCTTTCCCCAGTCGATCTTGTTTCATGCAGTGGTGGGGCTCTCCACTGGATGCGCCGGGTCGGACGTGGCAGCTCCGGTGCCTCGAGGTCCAACAACTCCGGCTACTACTCCAACTCAGCATCCGTCGGGCCAGCGGACTTGGGTACCATCGAGCTCACGAAGATTGCTCACAGAATGGTCAGAGACGGTTACACCCAGCGCATGGTACGAGCATTCCACAACTTATCTCTCACAGAAACAACTGGCCCATACCCTGCGCTGAAGAATTGGTTCATCGAGCTTGACGTCGACTGGGTTCTCCAACCGCTGCAGTTCCAGCTCCAGCATGGATCAGCTCCAAGAAATGGTCGAGAGGTGGATCCGAGCTATCACCATAATTGTCTCCAGCATGGACCAAGAGTTGATCACCACCCGCAGCGGCGCTCCAGCGGCCGCACGGTTTGCCACAGCGAGCGTCTTCAGCAATGCTCGTCCATGTCGATGCCATCGTCCAGTTTCACAGGGAGGAGAATTTACAGGCCAGGCTACAAATTTATATGTGCGTCTGCAGCGCATCTGCCTTGTTGACGATGCACGCAACCTCTTCAAGTATTTTGAACAAGATATGCGGCACATTGGAGAGCCAAGGGAACAGGTTAATCGAGTCCATATGCGACACGATGGTGCGGCTGAGGCAGACACTCATGAATGACGTTAACTCGTGGGCCACCGAGATTCCGCGAGGAAAAGGCAAGGTTCACAAAAACACCCGTATGGTGGTGGATTACATAATGGTGGTGGATTACATAACATTGATGAAGAAAGCACATGCTTTGGCGGAGAAGAACTCCACACAGAGCTACAACACAAAAAAGCTTCGACAACTGATAGATTACACCATCGATAATCTGAACAATTTGCTTCTGCGAAAATCAGAGTTGTGCTCGGATCCAAGCCTCAGGTATTTGTTCCAGCTCAACAGTTCACATTTCAAAGCGCAAACGGTGTCTTGAGACATCTGTATCTTTAAATCATGAGTTGTCGGGTGGACACCAAAGAGGACTTAAACTGAATCCTGAATGTGAGAAGTACATGGATAGCTATCTCGATGTTTCTTGGGGTCATGTGCTGTCCTTTATACCAAAATCGAATTTTCACGTACCACTTCGCCATTGGATTGGATCCACACGACTTCGCTGGCTAAATTTCAGCCGGCGTTTGATAATATGTACCAGGCTCAGAAATTCTGGAAGGTTCCGGATCCCAGCCTCCGTTCCTTTCTGCGGGAAACTATCACCAACAGAGTCATTTCAGCTTAGAATGACTACCTGAAGGAACATCCAGAGCTAGAAAAACATATCAGCGGCGGAAGCAGTAGTCCTCAAGTCATGGAGGAGATGTTGGGAGAGCTGTTTGAAGGCCCAAACGTAAGGCCACCTGCAAGAAGATCTTCTGTCCAGTCCAACGCATAACGCAGTCCTCTCATCCACTTGGAGACAGAGTTTGTCTCTAAAAAAAACCTGGAGAGCATTGCTCAAGGAAAAAAAAACTTCAGACGGAGTAGACCATGTGGCAAATTGACAGCCGCTGTCCCGGAAGTAGCTCGGCCTCGCCGCTAAGCTCAACTCAGCGGAGCGGCAGCTCGATCCGTTCGCCCAGGAGCTCGCCACGCCGTGGGCTTTGACCACCGTTTCATCGACGGCGGGTGGGGGTGAAGGAGATGCACCAGGCGTAATGCTAAGTGCTAACAGCTGCTAGTAGTCGCTGTCACGCGGTCCTGACACTCGGTGTTTTGTAATAAATTATAATGGAAACTCCCATCGAAATTATCGCCACATCATCGGCCATTAGTGTTGATTCCGGGCCGGCACTTCTCATAGTTTGCTCCCCTGCCAATCTCTTCGAGCTTTACAAAGTAGGAGCATCTGGAATAAACGATAAAAGCGGTATCTATCAAAAACACCAAAAACATCTAGATAAGATGATCGAGGTGGCACCGCCGTTTCTTTTCTCGCAGTAGAACGACACCAATTAGCCCAACACACGACAGCACATATCTTACATTCTTAAGAAGTTGATCCCCACTACTATCAATTCTCTCAACATGCACACTATCCACGTCGTCTTCATGCCACGTCAGTGTTCAATGAGTCTAATTCTTAACATGCATGATGCCATGTCATCCTACCATTACCAGCTTATAATCGAGGACCAGCCCCTCATCATATTCTGATCGTTTTGTCTTCCACTGCCTGCCAGGTCGCTTCTTTACGTAGCATTTCCCTGGCCAATGAACCGAACAATCATTTACATTTTCCCTTCTATAACCGATGGGTCAAGCAATCAAGAGCCGATGGAGCAGATCTCTTTGTGTCAGTTTGCATCGACCAACCAACCATCAGCAATTCAGCATCACGTCACTCCCATATCGCCGAACGCCGCGCGAGGTAAGGCATCCCCAGTAGGTCTAGCGCAGAACCGCCAACGCCGCATGCAGCTGCCACCGACGGACAAGGACTGAGATTCTCTGCCGCCGGCCGTCGCCGGGCGTGCAGCCCCTCTCCTCCCGTAGGTCTGCCGGCCAGATAATGCCGCTCCAGTATCCCTGCATGTCATGCAAGGTAAGGCGGACCCAACCCAGATCTCGCATAAGACAGGATTGCCGCGCCTCCTGCCGCTGGCGCCGATTAACAAGGACGGAAGTTCTCTTCCGGCGGCCTTCGTCGGGCGTGCAGCCTTCTTCCCCCATATCCAAGCGTGTCGACCAGACCTGCCAATGAGAGAAGAAACATAGTCAGAACCATGCCGCTACTCTGCAGACTGACACGCCCAGCCTCGGCCACCTTCATGTACGAGGACTCCTGGTCCCGTCGGCGGCAATGCCTCTGGCGCCACATGCAGATTCGCCCACCTGCGTCACACAAGACCCTTCAGTTGCTACACATGCCTGACTGTTGTTTGGCACCAAGCAGCTCCTTTCTATCCAAGGACACGGTCAGCGTAGGATTCCATGATGGCCGCATCAAGGCCGTAGTGGTGCAGTGGTGCTACACCTGCCGAGTACTTCACAAGGACGATGAGCACATCTGTTAAAGGATCTCCTCCGATTGGCACTGTCATTATAAGGTACTGTCCTCTAGCCTCTGCTACTCATCATTCCCCATCTCCTCTATTACTTTTGTATTGTGCTTAACCTACCTGTTACTAGGTGTGCGTGTGTTGCCCCATAGGTCATCACTCGCATTAGTGCTTTCGTGCCATTGATTTCTTTTGTTGTGCTTCGTTTATCCTTTAAGTCAGTGGGTATATTCTTTTTACGAAAAATGTATTTGGCACACCTGTGACAGATTGCAAAAACGCCACACCACCTGAATGCCGTCGATTTTGAATCCAATGCGTGTTACTCGTTCCAGCGAGCCGTTTCCTCTTTTCTCTCGCTGCTGTGTGGGCCACCGCTGCACGTCCGCTCGCTCGCTCGAACCCCCCC
>NC_041382.1:756521652-756536479 GCF_002162155.2 Triticum dicoccoides
GCGCGCTGCTCCGCTCTGTGTTTCTCGGCCGCTCCGCCCCCGCTCTCTCTCCGTCGACGGTGGCGCTTTCTCCGGCCGATTCTCGGCGGCAGTTTTCTGTTCCACCGGTGAGTATCGCTCAATCCCCCTCGCATCTGCCCCACTAGTTCGTGCTCTGTTTCTCGACGCCGTTAGTGGCGGGATGTTCGTCAGATTGGTCGCAGGTTAGAACAGACGAGGAATGCGCCCAATACGTTCAATTCATGGTGCATTTGCTATTTGTTAGCCTCTGTTTCGCATGCACATCATTTTAGTGCTTAATTTGCCGTTTTCAATCTCGTGGGTAGTTGCCGTAAGTTTTTGAACTGACCCCCCTGCTACACGGCTTGATTCTGATTTCTAGGGTTTTCTCTAGATGCATAACCATTATGTCTCCGTTCATGATTCGACGACGTTATCCTATGATGATTTCTGCCGTTATTTTGGTCCTGGTAGGGTTTGGTGTGGGGATTTTACAACGACTCTCCTCACTCTGTATCTATGTTGGGCTTAGTTTTATCATGCTCTTATGGTTGCAGTGAAGGAATTAAATTACCACCTGTATAATTAGATTGCTGGTGATAATCCCATATTGTTTGTGTGTTTTATATGCAGTTTATCTCGTTTTGTGTTTAGGTTGTCATGATGGATTGTTTGTTCTAGCACTATCAGTGGTGTCTATTTTCATGATGCATTTTTGTGTTTCTAACTGATGGATGTGCCATCATTTTAACTTACCTGAACTTTAATTGTGAATATTACCATCAGTGGTGTGAGTAATTTATCAGGAGTCCCCTGTAAATTTTATCATGTCACTGATTTTTTAATACTTAGTGATGTGATGTCCAATATATGTGTTTGTGTGTAAGTTGTTGCCATCCCTATTTTGCATAAGTTATCTTGCCTGATACATAAATTTTATCGGTGTATCGTAAGCAAAAAAATCAGGTATTCAATATCTAGTAGAAGCAGACATGTCCTTTTTTATTTTCGTCCTTCTCTGTTGTGGATGAGTTATCTTGTTGTATGTTCACAAGTTACCAATGTATCATAAGAATAGGTGTGTGACTATTAATTCAACAGCTATGCATCCTTTATGCTCACTTTTTCTCTTTGTTATTCTTGTGTGTCAGGTCAAGATGCCAAGGAAGCGCAAATTAGATGATGACTTTGAGGAGGTGAACCCCTTAAAGAAGCATAAGCCTCCCGCAGATCGGAATAGGCTTCTCCTAATGCTCTTGTGACTGCCTGTAAGGATATGTCAGATGAGAGAATGGCCGCGATCGATGACATGGATCTCACTAGTCTGCGGAATATCAAGTGTGATTATCTGTTCAATCGGCTTTCTCAATGGCTTGCTGGTCTATACGACCCTGATTCCCGTCAGGTTGTTGTACCCGGTCGCGGAAGGTTACCGGTCAGTGAAGAGTCTGTGCATCGTATAATGGGTGTGCCCCGAGGTGATATTGCGGTGGATTTCAAGGTTCCTACAGATGCAGAGCTTGAGCTTGCGGGAGATCTTTTTGGTGATCTTGGACATGCTCCTAAAACTGTGGATGTATTAAACCTTATCCTGAGCACTAACCGTCATGACGACAATTTCAAGCGCTTGTGGCTTGTGCTTGCTGCTAGCACCGTGATGGCGCCGACGACTTCGAACAAGATCAGCACCAGATGGTATCCTGTGTTGGTAAGAACATCTGGCTATCTTTCTAGTTCATGCTTTTTATCGCTTTTCTTTTCTGATTTTCTACCTGGTAATTTGTTGCTTCTTAGTCTGATGATTATGCACATATGCACTTTGATAACTTTCCCTGATTTTTGGAGTCTGGTAACTTCTGTCCCTTTGATTTTCCTATGATCTGAAGTGTGGTATTTATGTAGTAATGCACCTAATAACTTTATATGAAGGTGTAGTAATTATATAATAATGCACCGGATAACTTTTTATGAAGGTGTAGTAATTACATAGTGATGCACGTGATAACTTTTTTCTGATGGTGTGGTAATTATGTAGTAATGCGCCTGATAACTTTTTCTGAAAGTATGGTAATTATTTAGTAATGCACCTGATAATTTATTTATGCCTTGCAATATGGTAATTTTGACTTACTTCTCAATAATGTGGTAATTGTGTGCTTATGTACTTGGTGATTCAATGCTTTAACAGTGTTATAAGTATCTACTTATGTCCCCTGCTAACTTGTGTGCATACATTCCTCTAGGATTCATGTGCTTTCTTTTTTTTCGCAGCAAAATATTGTTAATGTAAAAAACCTTAACTGGTGCAAATTTATTGCGTATCAGCTTCACAAAGCCCTTTCAAAAGGAAAGCCTACGACGGGTTGCCTCCTATTCTACAATGTTAGTCCCCCTATTCTTTTTTTGTTCCCATGATATTTGGATTGTACGTCTTATTCCACCAAACAACTAGATTGTAACGACCTTTTCTGTTTTTCCAGCTTCTGTATATAGATGCTATTGACTTAACTGGCCTTGATATCATATTGCCTAATGGTCCTTTTGCAATTAATGTGTGGACGAATGAGTTGGCATCGAAAGTTCTCCGGATGGATGTCCAGAGGGAGAAGCTTTCTTATGGGAAATTACCGATGATTTCCCATTCGTCATTTTTCTTACCTTCTATGTATTGCCATCTTTTTTATCAAGATCTTAATTTGTTTTTTATTATATTTTTTTCAGCTTAAGCCCCAATATGGTCAAGACTATTGCGTGTTTGGTGGTTTACAAGGTCTAGATAAATTCATGCATGTTCATGCACCGCAAAACTGTTCTGAACAGGTATTTTAATCTTTTTAGTGCGTTTGGGTATTTTTTTTTTCCTTTTCCTGGTAAATATTGTTATAAAGACCTGGTAACTTGTTCTATTTTTAGGATGGTAACTTTTTTATTTTTTTAGATTCTCACTTTGGAATAACTTCATTTTAACTTATCTTTGTGTGGTATGTTTAGTTGTTTTTGCATGGTACTTAATGTCTCTCACAACCTGATTATTTATTTTTTTCATTCGTGATTTTCTATCAGAAACTTGCTAAAGCTTCTGCTATTGTGGGTCACTTTTCGTCTGGCATGGTTGGCCTCCTGGGTGGTCTTGTTAATGAGTTCATGTCCTTGGATGATGAAGACAGCTCATGGATGTCCCGTGTGTTAGAGAACCAACTAAATGGTTTATCTTCTGCTGCTGGGAAGACTGCCGGGAAGACTGCAAGCACCCGTCCTGCATCCCGCTCACGTGAAGTAAAAGATACCGGCAAGCAAGTTGTCGAAGTTTCAGATTCTGATCATGAGGATAGTGATGGTGGCGGTGATGGTCACTCTGACGAAGATCTAGATTTTCACGTTCATTACCATGGTTCTTCAGGTGAGCCGAACGCCCATGAGGCTTCAGGTAGTGGGGGTAGTGCTAGACCGAATGCCCATGATGCTTCAGGTAGTGGCGCAGCGAATGCAGATGTGGGTGCAACCATGTTTGCAACTGACAATGTGTCGGTAAGGTCAGCCGGAATTGATGCAACTGCTATTGCAGGAACCGATCAGCCTCTCGAGTCTCAGATTATGCTTACTGCACATTCCGGGAATGTATCTAGTGATGGATTGCATAACCAGCCAGATATGACGGATACTCAAAACGAGGCTGTTGTTGATGCTTCTGTGAAGAGGCGCGATTCTTCTCTCGTCCGTAACTTGGAAAAGCAATATTCCAGGTGTCGCAAGAAATTTACGCCTACCTTCTCCGCCCATGGCCACTGGTACAACTGTTTCTGACCAGCCGTCGTTGGATGATACACATCGTTCTATCAAGGCAATAGTCATCAATGAGCTTGGCATTGTAGGCCTTGATAAGGGCACTAACTCAGTAATTGCCAATTCCATGCGGAAGAAGCAACATCCTCGCAAGTGAGTTTCTTATCATCTGCTAGTTGATTTCTTTTTATTTTCATTTGTTATATTGCATTTCTTAGCTGGTAACTTCTGTCAATATAAGCTGGTAACTAATGTTATATTTTAGTTGTTGTGTGCAAATATAATCCGATAACTAATATTAATATAAGCCGGTAACTAATGTTTTTTATAAGCTGGTGATGTCCATGTTTATTTTTCTTTGTGTACATACTTACTTGTTGTTACTCTTTTGTGTTATCACTTTTCCTAGCACCTAGAATAATTAGAAGTAAATATGTCTGGATAGTTTCTATTCCTTATCAAGCTTGCGTTTTTTTCTAGAAAGGATAGTAATTATATCATGGTAAGGCTGATAACTTTCAGTAGCTATTTTCACGATAATAACTTCAGTTTTTTACTTGAACAATATGTTGTTTAACTTTGTTTGCATGATAATTTTAGTAGTTATATGCTGGTAAGCATGTGTTATTTGTCTACGGTAATATTTTTCTCACGTGCACTATATCCTTTTTCAAATAATAACTTGTCAGGTGTTCGAATGCTCCATCTATTAGTGTTGCCGACCTTCAGCAATCGCGGTCTAGCAGTGTGGGTGTCACGTTTGAGGAGATACCTATTAATCTTGCGCGTTCTTCGGCAGATGTTGACTTGTCTGACACGTCACGTAGGTGATTATGAATGTTATTTTTCCTTGCTATATGATATCTAAATGATTTTCTCTATTTGTTTATTTTTCATTTGTAAATTAGGTGAACATATACCGGTAATTTAACTCTTTTATGCGTGGCATCATAATCTGTACGGGAATGACTCTTAGTTTTTATAGTCAAAGCTCTTACAATATTTACTTTTTTTAGCATGATAAATTTGTTGGTAACTTTGTTATCTTCATAGTTACCATCTTCATTAATGATTCATGACGATGTTGATTTTTTGCATTATGTGGATAACCAATATGGCCCTAAGCTGTCAAATAATTTGAATACAAGCTGGTAATTAAAGTTATTTTTTAGCTGTTAACTTCTGTCAATATAAGCTGGTAACTAATGTTATTTTTAGCTGTTGTATGCAAATATAATCTGATAACTAATGTTAATATAAGCTGGTAAATACTGTTTTTATAAGCTGTTGATGTCCATGTTTATTTTTCTTTGTGTGCAGCAAGAAGACCAAGATTACTGTGAGGAAGGTTAAGAAGTCTTCTACAGTTGCAGTTGCAACTAGGTCTTCTCCTTGTTTTGCTCCCAAGGACGCGAAAGATCATTTTGAAGACTCCCCCGTGGTCAGTTCTCCAATAGCTGTTGTGCAAGATAATGCCCCTGTGAGGAATTCACCAGATGCTGGTTTTGGAGCTGTGGATGAGCTCGCGGCAGCAGCCACTATTACTCAAGTGGTAGAAGAAATTGCCAATGTTGTTATTGGCACTGAAGCTGAAACTTCTGCTGATCAACCTAAAGGAATTGCTCCTCTAATGAGCGCTGTTGTAGCTGAAACTTCTGCTGATCAACCTCAAGGAATTGCTCCTTCAACGAGCGTTGCCGTAGCTAAAACTTCTGCTCATCAAGTTCAAGGAATTGCTCCTCCAATGACCGCTGCTGTAGCTGAAGATGACCAAGCTCCTGTCAAAATACCATGTGTTGTTCAAGCTCAAGTTGAATCTTCCCAATCCAATGTGGCAGAACCAGTTGAAACTAAAGATGCAGTGTTTGTTGAAGCTCAACGTGGGGATGACCAAGTCGCCACCCAAGAATTCAGCATCATTGCAGATGTAGAAGATATTGTTTCTGATAGGGCCTACTGGGATTTCACCCCACCATCTTGCTCTCTTGGCCTAGATTTTGGCCCCACACCGCCCGGACCAGATATTATTATGACGACCGCAGTTCCAGCTGCAGTACCATCACCGCCCCCAGCGGTTGTTTCGACAACTCAAGCACCAGCAGTGGCCCCAACGGTTAACAATGCTCCCCAAGACTGAGCAGCAACACCCCCAATTGATCATATGGCGGCAGCACCACGAGATTTAAAGAATGTAGAAGACAATTCTATTGACTCCAATCCGTTTTCAGGATCTGAGCCTGCTGACCTTGGTAAGTGAAGGCATATACGTGTCTTCGCTTTATCACAAAAGAGTGATGGGATGGATGTCTACTTTTCGAAGACCTTTTTTATGCTTTTAGTTTGATCCGTGTGTGTATATTCATGCTCTTTTTATCCTATGTATGGACAACCCCCCCCCTCTCACATGTAATGACTTATGCTTTTGCGTGTGTGCTATGTAATGAACTATGTGTTTTCGTTTCACATTTGCGCTCTTTTACTTTTTATGTTGCCTGGTGTGTGGATGTATTATACGTGATTATTATTGTTCATTTTTCCTGGTAACTTTTACTAACATCCAACTGATAATTATTTGCTAACTAGTTAATTAAATGGTAACATTTGTGATCATACCCTAATAACTTCTGCTATCACCATGCTGATAACTTCAACCTTTTGTGTGGTAACTTATGCTATCACCATGCTAACATATGACTGATAATTGTATCGCTCTACTTTTAACTGATAAATACATCGCCCTACATGAAAGATATTTGTACCTTGTTTTCCAACTTACCATTTTTATCGTATGGGAACTTTCACCATGATAACTTTTTGCGAATTTTGTGCTAGTATTTTTTTGTTCTAAGTAGATACCTACATGTTCTCATTATTTTTGCTAACTAGTTACTAAGATGGTAACTTTTGTGATCATACCCTGATAACTTCTTCTATCACCATGCTGATAACTCCAACCATTTTTGTTTCCTTTATTGATACTGTAAATACACCCCTCCCCTTCCTTTCCCTGCATGCACAGACAAACCATTCTAATACATTTTATGCTGCCCCTTTAACTATCCTGACCCCCCTCATTTTCTTCCCTTTTTCTCTCTACAGTAATTCTATCATCATTCTGTACTATCTATCACTTTATTCTTTAGCTGTTTTCTCACATATTTGACATTCCTTTTGTCAGTTCACAAACTGACCTGATCGCAACTTTTTGAAGAGCGTCGATTTCGAGTTTATGATGCGGATGTTGAAGACGACGATGTAATTATGTGGGTTGAAGAAGTCGAACGTGCCACTGTTAGAGCAAAAGCAAATTACGGTTCTGTAAAAGGTACTGATAGGAAGATTTTATTTAACAAACTCTTTCCTACTGCCAACCTTGATAACATCATTATCTCCATGTTGATAATTTACTGTTCTAAACTCTGATAACTTCTTTTCTTTTTGTTTCCCCATAATATTTCTTTCCACCATTCCCAACTCTGATAACTCCCCTCACTTTTCTTCTAGACCACCCCACCAGCCCTGAATTTGCTACACCAGTTATTCAACCTCCCTATGGTAATCATTTAGCCAGTGTGACTCCTAAATCTTACATTCAGAAAGTTAGGGTAAGCCGTCCATCGCAGTTCCTTCTGCCTCCATATTGTGGCCTCACAGCATCTGCACTCGAAGAGGTTATTTACGCAGAAGTTATCAAGCACACCACTGATTCGGTTGACTCCAAGATAAAACAGTAATGACATTTACTGTTTTCCTTTTCTCTAGTATTTTAACCCCTCACCGGAAAAACATTTGCTTATATACTTTTTTTTCTTTGTTTGCTTTTCAGTATTAGGGTTATTGACATCGATGGGCGGTGGGTCACATTGGAGGAGCTCGCTAATAGTGTGATAGAAGGTGGTCAAGTTTCGAGTAATATTCCAGAGCTCCACATCCGAACTCTTTCTGATTCTGTACCTCCAGGGAAGATCATTTTTCCATGGTTGCTGTCAGTATATCTTCTCATACATGATATGACGAGCAAGTTCCTAATCAAACATTTCCGTCGTGATGCAAACTACATACTTAGTCACCAAAATCTGGTACAATTTTTTACGTAAACTACATACTTTTCTTCTTTTAAATCGTACAAGCTATTTTTAGTTGGTCTAACAGGCAATTTTATCAGGCTCTTATTTTGGTTTTGTCAGACATTGTACCATTAAAGAATTTTAGCTGGTACCTAGTTATGTTACTTTTCTGTGGTAACTTTCATCTATGCCTACTGGTAACATATGTTGTTAGTGTCCTGATAACTTTGCCTTTTTAACTGTAAATGCATTGATAACTTCTTGTGTTCATGTGTTCACATTTTTCCTTTCTGTGGTAACTTTTATGTATGTTTACTGGTAACATATGTTGTCAGTGTCCTGATAACTTTGCCTTTTTAACTGTAAATGCATTGATAACTTCTTGTGTTCATGTGTTCATTTTTTTAACAGCTACTGTTTCCAACACTGCAAAAGTTGGGACCTCTACCAAAGGACGGGCATTGGTATGTCTTGTGCCTTAATCTCAAGGCAAAACGATTTGAAGTTCTTGATTCTCTTCGTCCACAAGATAGCCCTTCGCTCATAACACATGCGACGAACCTTATGAATGGCATTAAAAAGCCTGGTTGATTGTGTACAAGGACTCAAGTAAGCAGATCCAAGACTATGATCTTGTGTACATCGATGTGTTCAAACAGGACAATGGGTTAGTTTTTTTGCTAGTACTTCATCATTTTTTTTCAACTAAATACCCGGTAACTTAGTAGTGTAGCATTTTAAAAGTTTGTTCAGCTTTTTGCTTATCTTATTTTTCTTTTTGACACATTTTTATTTATTTTTCCTTACAACACTGATTGCGGTTTCTTCGCGTTCAAGATCTTGGAGTTCTGGGATGGTAAAAATATCCCGACAATAACTAAGGAGCAGATCCCGGCACTGAGGAAGATATTGACAAGCATGTGGATGGACCATCCTCTTAACAAATGCACACAATGGCGCTATCACTTGTTCAATAAGGAGTAATTGATGTGAGAAATTTGCACCAATATAAGTTTTATGTTTAAGAACGATGATAGTTTTATACATTTTTTTTCTGGGCTGATTACTATCTTTTTTTATACATTTTTTGCTGATAATTATGATAGTCAATGCTGATAACATACTATAACAGGTGCTGATAACTTTCTTTTTCATTGTGTCATAACATTTTGCTCACAAACAAAGAACGATAACTAATCTCATTCTCATTTCTGAAAATCCACATTACATTCTGGACGATAATTTACATGTTTCAGTGTTGATAACTTTTCATTACATGGTGTCTCGACACCGTTTTACACAATAAAATGGGTAAAATTGATAAGTAAAATCTCTAACTTGCATTTCAAAGCCCATCTAACTTGCATTTCTCAGTGCGGGATGGGTGAGGTACATTTGCGTTTATCATGTTCTGTCGACCCACAAACTCTACACTTCCTCTCTTTTTTTGGCTTTGCAATGTCAAATGGGTGCTGGAATCTTTTCTCTCTTGGACGCCCTTTCGTAGTAGACTTTGGTGGGTCTAGTATCACTCTTGTGTTTGATGATTGGGATCCCTCGACATGTGAGCCCTGGAACTGGAAAATATTGCCAGACACATGCGTGACAGGAATGGTTCCTTGATGCGCTACTGGGACACCTTCAGTGGCACTAGTCCCTGGTGGTGACGAAAACATTTGTGCTTCTTTTCCCTAGGGCCGGCCCTGGGGTATGGGCGGTGGGGCGGCGGCCCAGGGCCCAGGCGGGAGGGGGCCCATGATGTAGTACATATAGATACTATTGCCCAGCAAAAAATAGGTAATAAACGAGATGGGCTAGGGCGCAAGGCCCATGCGATCGATTACGAAGCGTACACTAGCGCCTAGCGATCGGTACCGGCTGCTCATTTTCTTTTCCTTCCACTGGAGTCTGGACGGTTCGTCTCTAATCTCTTCGTCCTGCCTGCCGCTCGGCGCTCAGTGCCTCGCCATCTCGGCCGCCGCCGGCTCGCCGCTGCCACTAGTAGAAAACAGGGCTTTGGTCCAGGCCGGGTCAGCCCATTAGTCCCGGTTCAGTCTAGAACCGGGACCAATATGGGCATTGGTACCGGTTCGTGAGCCCAGGGGGCCGGCCGGGCCACGTGGGCCATTGGTCCCGGTTCATCTGGACCTTTTGGTCCCGGTTGGTGGGATGAACCGGGACCAATGGGCCTCGCTCCTGGCCCACCACTATTGGTCCCGGTTGGTGGCTTGAACCGGGACCAAAGGCTCCCCTTTAGTCCCGGCTCATGTCACCAACCGGGACCAATGAGGTGCCTATATATACCCCCTCGCGCAAGAGCAGAGCAAAGTGCTCTGTTTTTTTTGGCCGAGGGGGAGAGGGCTTTGTGGTGCTCTAGCTCACTTCCTATGCACATGAGGTGTTCGATGGAATGCCCGAGCCACACTACTTAAGCTTTCTCCTCTCGAAGCTCGACCTCCAAGCTCCATTTTCCTCGAGATTTGTCTAGATTTAGCGGTCCGTCACGCCCCGTCCCCGTCTTCATCGCCGTCGATCACCCGTGCCAATCTCATCACCGACACCACCGTGGTGAGCCTCTTGTTCTTATCTTCTTTCTGAAAGGAAAAATATTCTTACTTGTATGTTTAGATAGATACTTGTATCATTTTCTTACATTTATTATTGCATCTTATATAGTGCGATGGTTTTGGTATGCGGCCCCGTCGGCCCTCGTCCTGTCTATGATTCGGATGTGGTATGTATATTATCTTTATAACTATTGGTTCATTTATTGTTTATGAAAATTATGCCGACCAACGTGACATAGATTTTATTTATCTAGGATGTATGTGAATCGGAAATGCCAACCGACCCTATTGTCGAGAGGTTAAATTTAGTTGAAGAAGAAAACAATTTGTTGAAGGAAAAAATAAAAAAATTGAGGAGGAGAAGATGATATTGGAGTTGCATGTTGCGGATGTCGTCGATGATCACAAGATCAAGATGGATGCAATGCGCTTGAAGATTAGAAAGATTACAAAATATGGCATTCATACCGAGGCTTGGTATCATTATGCCGTTGGATCAATTGTTACCTTGGTTGCGATTATGATCGCATTTGTTTTCACATTGAAATGTTTTACATATTTCAATGTATGGTTTAATTAATTAGATGCTCTGGAGAGATATATGTTGTTAGATGAGAACTATGTATGCACTTTGGTTTTAATGTGATGATGAACTTCTATTAATTTGGACACTTAATTATATATAATGCACGCAGATGAACCGGCAATGGATGTACGGTGACAGACACACCCGCGAGTACATTAAGGGCGTGCATGAGTTTCTCGATGCGGCTGAGGCAAACAAGCAGAATGGTTTTGTGTGTTGTCCATGCACTGAATGTGGGAATACGAGGTCTTACTCTAACCGGAAAATCCTTCACTCCCGCCTGCTTTACAAGGGTTTCATGCCACACTATAATGTTTGGACGAGGCACGGAGAAATAGGGGTTATGATGGAAGACGGCGAAGAAGAAGAGTACGATGACAACTATGTGCCCCCTGAATATGGTGATGCTGCAACGGGGGGAGCTGGTGAAGATCAAGAGGAACCAGACGATGTGCCCAATGATGCTGCCACGGGTGAAGCTGCTGAAGATCAAGAGGAACCAGACGATGTGCCCGATGATGATGATCTCCGCCGGGTCATTATCGATGCAAGGACGCAATGCATTAGTCAAAAGGAAAAGCTGAAGTTCGATCGCATGTTAGAGGATCACAAAAAAGGGTTATACCCCAATTGCGAAGATGGCAACACAAAGCTCGGTACCATGCTGGAATTGCTGCAGTGGAAGGCAGAGAATGTTGTGGCTGACAAAGGATTTGAGAAGCTACTGAAAATATTGAAGAAGAAGCTTCCAAAGGATAACGAATTGCCCGATAGTACATACGCAGCAAACAAGTTCGTATGCCCTCTAGGATTGGAGGTGGAGAAGATACATGCATGCCCTAATGACTGCATCCTCTACCGCGGTGCATACAAGGATCTGAACGCATGCCCGGTATGTGGTGCATTGCGGTATAAGATCAGACGAGATGACCCTGGTGATGTTGACGGCGAGCCCCCCAGGAAGAGGGTTCCTGCGAAGGTGATGTGGTATGCTCCTATAATACCATGGTTGAAACGTCTGTTCAAAAACGAAGAGCATGCCAAGTTGATGCGATGGCATAGTGAGAACCAAAAGAAAGATGGTAAGTTGAGAGCACCCGCTGACGGGTCGCAGTGGAGAAAAATCGAGAGAAAGTACTGGGATGAGTTTGCAAAGGACCCAAGGAATGTATGGTTTGCTTTAAGCGCGGATGGCATTAATCCTTTCGGGGAGCAGAGCAGCAATCACAGCACCTGGCCTGTGACTCTATGTATGTATAACCTTCCTCCATGGATGTGCATGAAGCGGAAGTTCATTATGATGCCAGTTCTCATCCAAGGCCCTAAGCAACCCGGCAACGACATTGATGTGTACCTAAGGCCATTACTTGAAGAACTTTTACAGCTGTGGAATGAAAACGGTGTATGTACGTGGGATGAGCACAGACAGGAGGAATTTAACCTTAAGGCGTTGCTGTTCGTGACCATCAACAATTGGCCCGCTCTCAGTAACCTTTTAGGACAGACAAACAAAGGATACCACGCATGCACGCACTGTTTAGATGACACTGAAAGTATATACCTGGACAAATGCAGGAAGAATGTGTACCTGGGCCATCGTCGATTTCTTTCGACTAACCATCAATGTCGAAACAAAGGCAAGCATTTCAAAGGCGAGGCAGATCACCGGAAGAATCCCGCCATGCGCACCGGTGATCACGTGCTTGCTATGGTCAATGATTTACACTACGTAATCTTTGGAAAGGGTCCCGGTGGACTAGCTGTTCCGAATGACGCTGAGGGACACGCACCCATGTGGAAGAAGAAATCTATATTTTGGGACCTACCGTACTGGAAAGACCTAGAGGTCCGCTCCTCAATCGACGTGATGCATGTGGCGAAGAACCTTTGCGTGAACCTGCTAGGAATCTTGGGCGTGTATGGGAAGACAAAAGATACACCTGCGGCACGGGAGGACCTGCAACGTTTGCACGAAAAAGACGGCATGCCTCCAAAGCAGTATAAAGGTCCTGCCAGCTACGCTCTTACGAAAGAAGAGAAAGAAATCTTCTTTGAATGCCTGCTCAGTATGAAGGTCACGACTGGCTTCTCGTCGAATATAAAGGGAATAATAAATATGCCAGAGAAAAAGTTTTAGAACCTAAAGTCTCATGACTGCCACGTGATTATGACGCAACTGCTTCCGGTTGCATTGAGGGGGCTTATACTAGAAAACGTCCGATTAGCCATTGTGAAGCTATGTGCATTCCTCAATGCAATCTCTCAGAAGGTGATCGATCCAGAAATCGTACCACTCTTGTCAGTTTCGAGCTGGTGTTCCTACCATCCTTCTTCAATATCATGACACACGTCCTAGTTCATCTTGTCGACGAGATTGTCATCCTGGGGCCCGTATTTCTACACAATATGTTCCCCTTTGAGAGGTTCATTGGAGTCCTAAAGAAATATGTCCGTAATCGCGCTAGGCTAGAAGGAAGCATCTCCATGGGCCATCAAACAGAGGATGTTATCGGGTTTTGTGTTGACTTCATTCTTGGCCTTAACAAGATAGGTCTCCCTAAATCGCGGTATGAGGGGAGACTGACTGGAAAAGGCACTCTTGGAAGAGACTCAATAATATGCAGGTACGGATATTCTTGGTCTCAAGCACACTACACAGTTCTACAGAACTCTACCTTGGTGACCCCGTATGTCGATGAACACAAGAACAGTCTGCGCTCCAAACACCCGGAGCAGTGCGACGACTGGATTACATGTGAACACATCAAGACTTTCAGCAGTTGGTTGGAAACACGTCTCACATGTGACAACACTGTTTGTGATGAGTTGTACTTGTTGTCCAGAGGACCATCTTTGACTATATTGACTTACAAAGGATACGAGATAAATGGGAATACATTTTACACGATCGCCCAAGATCAAAAGAGCACCAACCAAAACAGCGGTGTCCGCTTTGATGCAGCAACCAAGAGCGGAAAGGATACATATTATGGTTACATAGTGGACATATGGGAACTTGACTACGGACCTGATTTTAAGGTCCCTTTGTTTAAGTGCAAATGGGTCAATCTGTTAGGCGGCGGGGTACAGGTAGACCCACAGTACGGAATGACAACAGTGGATCTGAAAAATCTTGGGTACACTGACGAACCGTTCGTCCTAGCCAATGATGTGGCACAGGTTATCTATGTGAAGGACATGTCTACCAAACCGAGAAAAAGAAAAGATAAGGAAGCGAATACATCATACGATGAGCCAAAGCGCCACATAGTTCTTTCAGGAAAAAGGGACATCCTGGGAGTGGACGGCAAGACAGACATGTCTAAATATTATGAAAAGTTTCATGAAATTCCTCCCTTCAATGTCAAGGCTGACCCAAGCATCCTGATAAACAATGAAGATTATCCATGGTTACGGCGCAATAAGCAAATCACACAAGCGAAGAAAAAGTGAAGACTTTCTCCCGCAACTATTATGATGATACCATGCCAAATTTGTAACAGACGAGTATGCTATGCCAACTTTTTCAGAGTTCATTTGAAAACTATGAATTTAGGTCAAATTTTCTCTATAGGTGCATCTATGTTCAAATTTTAACTATTCAAATTTGAAAACTAATGGCACTAACAGAAAGTTTATATTTTTTCTAAAACTAATGGCACTAACAGAAAGTTTATAATTTTGCTGACCTAAAAGCAAAAAGAATTAAAAAATAAAACAAAAAACAAAAGAAAATAAATAATACAGAAAACAAAACAAAAAAACTGGAAAAAAATAAAAATAGCAACAATAAGTATTTTGTTGTAAGTAGAAACAAAATAAAA